>NW_005841946.1:772973-788312 GCF_000455745.1 Alligator sinensis
CTATGAAATACCGTAAGTACAAGGTCTGGGGAGAACAGAAGAAAAAATAGCTAAGAATTGGTAAATATATTTCTTTTCTTTTTTAAAACAGAAGAGGGGCACTGCTGTGATTTTAAAAAAGCATCATCTTTTTTCTACTTCAATGCGCACAAAAATGAGCATGAAGGCATAAGCTAGAGTTCCCTGTTACATGTGCATATATAACATATAAAGTGTGCAAAAATATGGTCTTAAATGCTTGCAGCCTCTGACTTCTCATGCCAAGTTTCAGCCTGGGTGAGATGTGACAGCCAAGTTACAAACCACTGAAAACTGGGGTTTCTATTGCAAATTCCAGCAAGCCTTTAGCTTCTGTGGTACCGGGGGCTGCCACTGTAACAGGGCCTTTTATTCCCATGAGAAATCTTGGGAACAAGACCCCAGATTATCATTTTCCATGCCATTTCTGTAGGAATAGACCTTTTGCGTGTCAGAGCGGATTAATTTTTCCTAGTTCTAAACTCCTTGTGCACAAAAGTTAATCCAAACCAGACAGGAGTCAATTAGGTCATTAACGTGCTAAGCCTATTAACAGCCATGACTTACATTTCTTCCTTGCAACAATGAAAAACATCCAGGGGTCTGCTTTTAAGCAGAAAGGCCCATGAGCGGTTCCATTATTTTATTACACCACCACTTGTTGCCGGGGCTGCTTGATCCAGCCGGATTTCTACATGGGGAAGCGGGTGCTGTTTTGCTTTCGCCTGGCAGGTTTGCAGCCTTGGTCCCTTCACATCCCAGATGCTCACACCCTCGCCAGAAGAGGAAGGCAATCTGGTGATTAATGCACAGAACCGCAATTCAGCTCATCTGGGTTTTGTTCCCAGCTCTGCAACAGACTCCCTGTGTGATGCTGGGTGGGCCAGGCGCACAAAAGAAGCCACCGACTCAATGGGAGTCTTTCCTTTGACTTCAGAAGACTTTGGCTTGGGCTTTTAGTCTCCCTGTTCCTCATTGTCTCTAGCTGTAAAATGACCAACTTGCCAGGGAGGGCGAGAGGATAAATTCCCTCGTGGACTGCACAAGGCACAGACATGAAAGTGCTGCGAAAACCCTGTAACAAAGGGCCCGACGCCACAAGTTTCTGATCTTCCTCAGCTTCAAAGCAGCAGAGCTGACCATGCAGGATTGGCCTTGTGTTTCATGCTTCGCTTCCCCAAATTGGAAGAACCGAGAAGTGAAAACAACGCGCAATTAGTTGCAGTGTGCAACACAATGAAACCTGGCTACGTTTGCTGACCAGCGCATATCGTGGTTTAGAGGAAAGCCTATACATCAGTTTTTAAGTTTAAAAAATCTGCACTCTTAGTACTTAAAAACTTAGCTCCTGAACCAGAGTCATGGTCCCAAGCCCAATGTACATTGGTCCCAAGCCCGATGTAACCCAAATCAATACTCCACCGCCCCCCGCAGAAGCGTCCGATGTCTGAAACCACACAAGAGATCAACAAATGCATTACTAAGAGCTCCGACAGGCAGGAGAAAGCAAGGTCTCGTCCCCCGAGACTCATTTTAAATGGAAGTCTACCATCAAGCAGCAAATAGTGCCAAGAAGAGTGAATTCAAATTAGTGTGCAAGAGTAAGCTGACTACCATAGGAAGGTGTTGGATCCTTTACCTAAGGGATACACAAAACGTAGGGCCGACATCACCGCAACCCAGGACCTTCCGACTGCTGCTGTCATCCCTACAGCCGGACGGATCGATGACCATGCCCACCACTGTCATGATCTCCAGGAATTCAAACAGACAGCGCAGGGGACGGGACGGGGGGGGGTGGACACACACACCAGGCACATTGTGCAGCCTGGCAGGCAAGGCTTTGCACAGCACGAGACAGACCTGCACGCGTTAAACCAGATGGACCAGATCCCTTGGGGGCGTAAATCGACACAGCCCCACTGGAGCCCGTGTTGTGCCAGCTCCGCCAGCTGAAAACCTGGCCTCTGTCTTACAGATGGAAGAGGACTGAATGCAGTTGCTGAATGCGCGTTCAGACAGCCTCCGGGACCTCTGATAAAGGAGAAGACATGCTCGTACCAAGCAGCTGTTTTACTATGAACATCAAACAAAACAAAACAAAAAAATGGGGGAAAAAAAGAGTGGGAACAGCTGCATTTTTTCAGCATTTCAAGCTGCTAAGCACTGAAAGGCTGAGAAGATTTGCAACAGCTCAGAGGCACAAACCCTCCAAGCAGATAAATTTACTGACACTTTTGATCTTTTATTCCTCCATGGCACTGGAATTACTAGGGGGGAGGGCTGGGGGAAGCGAAGGAGAAGATATCAGTAGACAGGGACATGTTACCTAAAGAACAGAAGTGCCATTGTTAAAGGGAGCTTCTTGTTCTCCTGTTATACTGGAAGTTGGGGCTTCCTGCCTATAAAATTACACCTGCGTCTGTCATCCCTTTTTGGTTTGAAGGGATCGTTTTAGTGATGTCCCACTTCAGAACTTCCTAGTGACACGAGCATCCTCTTTCTCCCCACAGTCCTATATCCAGGTATACAGAGATGCCAAAGACAGTACTGAGGCTCAGAGGGTAAACTCAGAATTTGAACCTCTTTGACTTAAGGGATCAACTTTAATGCATTAGGATTTCTCTCTCCAGGGGTCAGCTTCCAAATCACCACCCCTGGATTTGGACTGGGTTCACGGCCAACCTGAAGCTACAGACTTGGTGCGAGACGCAACGCATGCCTTCCACCAGGTATTCCAATTACACGCTCAAAGGACACCGTCTTACACAGTCCTTTTTCTCCGCTACACACAGGATCTCTGGACCTACAGAACAGCTTTGTGGCATCTTCAGTCATAAAGGTAGGACATGCGCGTGCATAGGAAGGCCTGATCTTTTTGCCACAGACTGCAGCAGTAAAGCTCCCATGGGCTTCAATACTGCAGGCTCAGCCCTTTCATGGCAGCACAGTATAAAATGCCTTTAATGAGGCTCTCAAAGCACTGCAGAAGCATTAAAGATCTGAACACACAGGTAATGTGTGCAAATAACAACATTTACCGATTTCCGGGAAAGCAAATTGAAGACATTTTTTAATTCTCAGAGTGCTGGAGCTGGGCACAAAACTCCTGCTTCACAGCATGCCGCTATAACCACCGCGCACCGTCTCTCACTCACGTTGCTCCAAGAAACCCATTTCAGCACAGGTTAGTCAGCCCATTTTCCATTTCTCTCTTCTCACAAGGCCAAACCCACGGCCACGCATCATCCATGACTACCTCCAATTGCCCTAATGCCCGAATCAACCGGATCGCACGTGAACGAAGAAACGTGGCAGAACCGCAGGCACCACCATAACCGCATTTGTGTCACGCGAGGTCAATCGTGCATCTCAAACTCACCAGATACGACTCTGCAGTGTTCATCGGGACCCCGCAACCTCACGGGAGGGCTGGATTTTGAGGACCGTTTGCGCCGGATGAAGTGCTCTTTTCCGCTGAACGAGGTTTCCGAGATATTAACTGGTTGTATTAGCAGGTGTTCTGACCCGACCTGGATGTAGCCAATCTGTCCGCAAAGGAGAGAGAGAAAAATCATTGCTTGCTTTGGCACCTTAACCATTTATCTTTTCATGATTTATCAGTTTGGTGGGGGGTGGGAGGAACTTAATCCCACATCACACCCTTTGCCACAAGTCTGCATGCTCGCTCATTATGTTAGACCTAAAAGACCCACCGAATATTGTAGCCCGAGAAAGCCAGAGAGCTCCACCCCTTATTCATGTCGCTATGAATTATTTCTAATACAATTGCACCTGGAAGGCCTGCCACGCTACAGATCTAGAAAGACAGCTTATACATTTTTTGCAGGAGGAACTACGGCTAACACCGGGCTGAAAAGTGTGGTCCTTTAGCAATGGTTGGAGCACATACTTGTATTTTTTCTTGTACATGGAGAATCGTGGTAGAAGTATAACCTCTTACATTTTTGGAGACTCTTCTGGTCTCCACAAAGCAGATTGAAACTCTACCACCATCTGAAAACTGGAAAGGCACATGGAAAAACACACCGAGCAACCAAACAAAGCTGGAATAACCATTGTGGGGTCCAGGACCTACGTTTTTAAGTACTAAGAGTATCAGAGATTAAAAAAAAGACTAGGATGGATCATCCTGGGATAAACAAGCTGGTTCAAAAGAGCTAGAAAATCCAATTGATTCACCTAAGCATATTCCAGAGCAGACCAGGTCTTGCTCCATGCTGTGAGATACCAGGGGAGGATTTTTTTTAAGGACCATAAGACAAGAGAATCACAATGATGGGGAGAAATGGGAATTACCAAGTATGGGCTAGAAAGTGAGCTGAGAGCTAGGAAACTCAGTTGAACTGAAAAAAAAGAAAGAATGAGGAGTAGAAAGGATGTGCTACACACATATATCCCAACCATCAGCAACTCGCTTCAGCTAAACCTGCAAGCTAAGCCCATGGCATGGAGGTCTTTATTTTATTTATTTTTTTTTTTTACTTAGTAACATTTGCCCAAGTGACAAACATATGTTAGTTTTTCTGTACTGTGTTTTCTCTCTCCCTCTTTTTTTTTTTAAATCAGAAAATAGCTGGAAGCTTAGACAAGTACCAAACCCCGCAATGAATCCCCAGGCCTGACCACACAGAAAGGGAAAAAAAAAAAAAGAGAGAGATGCTTTCCCCATATGGATTTCGCTACTCCCAAAACTAAAAGGTCACTGTTTACACAATCAAAGTCTTTTTGAATCCTATGAGTTTCAGGGGCTCCAAGGCACAAGGTAAGACAATGTCCACTGCTGAAAAGGCGAGTGTCTACATCTCATTTGCATGAAGACTGCAGATACCCACATTAGATGATTTAAGTTCTGGTTTCATACTGCTTCCAGATAGCAAACAGAATTAGGAAGCTGTGAATACGTCTGAACCAGCCATAACCCCCCAGACAAGTGACAATAACTCCCAATCTGACGGCATTTTATGGAGGAAATGAAAGTACCACCACTAGGTGGAGATCCAAGGTCTCTATTTCAATAGAAATTGTGCCAAGACCAACCAAGACATTTTACTGAACAAATAAAGCTGTCTTCAAGTGCATGGTCAACCAGGCAGTTCAGGCTTTCCTCCCACGTTTCAAGTTACATCCTTGATTAATTCATCAAGGACATTAGGACGCTGGAAAAAAGAGGGAACGTGGACGGAAGAGGCCAGGATGACTGAAGTGTGTTATATGCAGAACGGTGTAGCTCTAGTTTGGGAAGATTCACAAAAGGAGACAGTAGGACACACTCCAGCCTAGCACGTATTTCATATCTATCGATTGCTACCACATCTCTGAACAATGCTAAGCCCCTCTACAAGACGACACTGCACTCTCAGTCACGGCGAGCCCCAAGCCTGGGTTTTAGAAAAAGTCTTGTTCACAAAATGCCACTAGTAGAAAAGTTTCCATGGCTATTTTTAAATTTCAGTGAAAGCAGCTATTTTGTTTGGCCCAAAACTATCTTCTGCATTGTTACTGAGCAGGGTTAGCCAGCTCGTAAGCACGGAGACACGAAGATGCCTGCAACCAGACAAAAGCCTGGCGGTCCCGGTCCCAAAGCCGAAGCAGAATAAAGGGGGAGATGCTGTGTCCCGAGAGGTGCAACACAGAGCCTCCAGCACAGGGGAAGGAGAGATCATCACTCCCTCTTACCTTTGTGACTCCAAGGTCTGAAGAAATGCTCAAAGGTGGCCCTGGGGACCCCAAATAAACAACATCTCCCATACCAAGGAAATTTTTTTGGGAGTGGGGGCTGAATCCAGGGCTTTTTAGAGCTCATTAGCACTGTTCCTACCTTCTTATGGGTGCAAAGAGGGCAGTGAGAGCGAGGACATCACCCAAAACCTTCAGGATCTTTCCATTTGAATAAACCACAGTAGGGTGGTAAGCAAGTCAGAAAACAGGAGTTTGGAAAATATGGTTTTACCATAATATGCACCGAAATGAATGAAATCACTGTGCCTATCTCCAGTGTACTGACCTGTAACCTAAAACTGGCCCTTAAAAGTGCTGTCCAATTAAAGGCGTCATGCAACTTCTACTGCAGTCTATTAGAAAGCTGCTATTGCTTTCAGCAAGAGCTAGATGCCACCTTTAGTCGGACCCCCAAAGGGATCCGTTCACCTATTCATCCAGGTCACGTGTATGCAATACTTTCCTGCCTAGTGCAGGGAGGCTGGACCCGATGATCTTGCAAGGTCCCTTCCAGCTCCTTACGATCTACGAATACTCACTGGATGGCTACTGAGAAAGCATGACCTGACTTCTTCCATGTGTTTTATGCCAGATGGGCAGCGATCCAAATGAAGACTGCATGTGCATGCAAATCCTGTACTGATATGATTTATAATGCACATTACCTATATGCTGGGAATTCTGCATTTCCACACTCAGCACCAGACCTTTGTTTGCTCTGCAACTCAGGCCATCCCAGAGTTGGGTCCACTATCTTTAATCAGAGGACTTACAGGAAAAGCAGATTGTTCTCATCTCTAATGTCTAGGTGTTGTAAACAATTATGGAAGGGATCAGAGAGCCAAAATTAAACCTCCCCAAAACAGGATACTTTGAAAATCCTGGCCTTTAAACCCTCTTGGTTGCCTCAAATCAGACCTGCCCAAACCACAAGATTGGGGTGATAAAGGCAGCATCCCCACTCCAAAAGCCTGCCAGGAGGCTAAGGTGAGCGGCATTTGTAAAATGCATAGAGCATCTCAGATGGCATGTGCTAATCATGTGCAAGAACAGTCCTCCAGGACGCCTACCAAGGTCACACAACTTGCTCTGCCCTGGAGTTTCTAAAGAGCCGGGCCTCTTATCTCCAGTTAGAAGCTGGGTCTCGCCAAGCTCGTTTTTGGAAATAGCAAATGCTTTGGTGCCTTCTTCTGGCCTCCTCCAGGATGCTCTCACTTGCATCCATTCCTTGTTCCAACCTTCCAGCTGGGAGGTATTCCCAACCTACTTTTTCTAATATAGGTTTTAGTCATGTAAGAGAACGGTAAACCTGGTGCCATAGTACTAAAAGCCATGCCAGTGCTCCTGAGACAACGCCAGCCATTCTCTCTGGTGCCAAAACTATGTAAGAGGTGGTTGGTTTCATCACCCCCCCACCCATTATCCCAATGTTCTGGCATCACACACAAAAATCATTTAAACCATTGGAAAGGCCTAATATTTCCCATTTGTTTTGGAACTGCAAAATCTCTTTCCTCTCAATCCATGGAAGGAAAGGAGTCCTATGTCTCTACCCAGGAAAAGTGAGGGTCCAACCCTACAAGCTAACTGTCCTGGTGGGTTTACAGAGTTAGACTGTCCCCCAACTTTACCAGGGATGGGCACTGAAGGCTGCGGGGTTCAACCACAGTCGTTCTCATCTACTGACCCGAGTCCTCTCCGACTGGGTGCATAATTTTGTTTTTCTACAAGTGCTTTTTTTCATGGGGACTCTCCCAGCCCCTGACCGAACCAAGCCTGGCACCACATTGTCCTGAGAACAAGGCATTGGCCCCCGAATAATGCTGCAGGGAACTTCCCTTAGCCTCGTTTATCCCGAAGAAGAGATGTTCAAGGCTGAAAGGAGGCTGGTTTGTGGTTACAAGCCAAACACAGCACAATGGCACTGGTATTTCCAAGCCCCCGGTGGATTTTTTTTTAAATTGTTCCAATTAAATTAACTATTCAGGGTCTGTCAAGGACAAAGGTTATGGGGTGGGGGGGAGATACAATTTGGGGTACTCCTTATGATCTTCACTCTGCTGATCTCTTGAGAAAACAGATGCAAAGCATAAGACAAGCTGTCATGACATCGAAGACCAGCACAGGGTGGACGTGCAAGAACGCCAGAAGGCATTGGCCAACGACCTTCAAAATGCAGGAGGCATGAGAGCAACTGGCCACAAGAAAATTCAGCACGGGGGCTTTTTCTGCAACTTGGGAAATTTCTAAATATTCTGCAAACTGGCAGCTATGAATCTACCTTGCCTTTTACAGTGAGCACGACAGGACATTACCACTGACAGAAGCACGCCATGCAGCTAATAGGAAAGTTGGAATTATTTCAGCTTCAAAAGGCACGCCACCAAGCTGCCAAGCCAATAAAAATAAAAATAAAAAACCATCCCTCGTTTGCTCCTCTACCACAGTAGCTATGGCAGCCGCTTCTTTCGGCTCCTCCTGCATTCAGCTTTATTTGTCATCGTTTCATAAGAACTCGGCAGCAAAAGATGGCATTTTCTACCACGATTAAAGTGTTCCCGCACACGCTCCCGGCTTTCTGAATTTCCAGCGAGTGACATGCAAAGCGATCGCCCATGCAAGAGGAAGTCTGCTAACTCTCTGACCTACGTCTCTGCCAGCAGTAGCTCAATATCTTTCAGGAGTCTCTACATCAACCTGTTCACCTCCAAGGCCGTATTTAGGTTGTATTTAGGGAGAAGTTCTTCTTACACTGCCCCCAGCATAAATCCCCCAGGGACTGCAACAGAAGTGCTAGCACTCACACGGCATCGCCTTTCACCACCTTTTATTACCATCCAGCCCTGCCCCACATGGTCCTGTCTGGTTGCCAATGCCCATGGCCGATCCAGCCTACAGAGCCATTGGATCTGGCCTGCAGTCATGGGGTTGTTAAATAAGGTTGCCATGCACTGTGCTACTCCAGACCCGTCGCTGCCTGTTTCTGGTAGCGCTGGATCCGTGCCGATTGTCTGGTTGCAACAATCCCAACTCTCCTTCTCAGTGTAGCTCTGCCCTGCACCCTGCTAATACAATCCAGCATTTCCACCGTCCAACCCTTTCGATAAGGCAGCGTTTTTGATATGATCTGTAAAAAGGGAGCTAACAGCAAATGAGGTGACCTGTAAAGGGTTTATTTCCAAAAAATAGATCTTAAATCTCTTACAAGCTGTCACCTGAACCGGGAGGAACAAAGCTGCTGACTCTTTAACAATATTTTCCTCGCTCGAACCAAATGCCTAACAAACAGGTAAACAGACATTGAGAGGAAGGAAGGAAGGAAGTAGTCGGATGCTCAAACCCCTATTTTGCCTTTGGCAGTGTTAACATCTATTTAACGCCCCGCACAGACAGGAGGGAGGAATGCTCTTTAGGTATTTTGGACAGAGAGCAGCAAAAGAAGAAAGAAAACACCCAAAACTCAGAGTTTTGAACATCTGACAAATGCCGGTCTTTCCCCTAAATATCTATTTAACCAAACCCGCTAACGAACAGCTAGAAGGCTAATTCTGCTGAAAGACTCGCCATCTCTCTTCAGCTCTCCCCCTGTGAAGCCTGAATTTCCATAAGTCTCCAGTCCCCAGAGCTGACAATACCGGAAGTGTATATATAAAACTTCGGGGGGGGGGACAAACCAAGCAAAGACAAAAGCATCTTTTGTTCAAGAAATCCTTTGGGGCCTTTCTGTGTAATAGAGAAGAATAAAAAGGGCCCGAGGGCTGTCACTCCCAACCCGCCCCGACCCCTTTGCTTCAATTCAGGTCTCACTTCTGATCACGCTCCAGGTCCGAGGGGCTGCAACGCAGTGCAAATCCGAGCGCTCCCAAAGAGAGCGGGCGCTGCCGCCATCCTCTCCATCTCCCTCCTTCAAAGGCCCCGTACCAAAAGGGCCGAGCACACGTGTGCACACACCAGCAACCGTACGAAGCTTAACTTTATTTCCGTGCTCAGCCCCAATCAGCTCCTGTCCTCAGCAAAGAAGTGTAGTGGCGCTCTGAGTTTGCCAAAAGAAACCTCTGGAAACCCCGGGACTCGTATTTTCTTGCTTCCTCCAAGAGCAGAGGGTCTCAAGGTCAGTTGGACCCCAGTCAGACCTAACCCCAGATGAAGCCACCTCTCTCCTTTCCTTTCCTCAAGATCCCGATTCTGCTACCCACTGTGTCACCAAGGTAGAGATCGGCAGGGGCACTTTCGGAGCCGGCCCTGCTTCCCAACCCCCAGACATAACCGACTGTCCCCGGACGGTTACTCCCAAACCTCCTCTCTGCAGCTAGCGAGGCTAAAAGAGGGTAAAGGCAGGAAGGGTCAATGGTCTCCTGCTTACGGGGACAGAGTTTTCTGCTATCAGTTTTGTCCAGCGTCCAGGCGTCGTGGCCATCGCCACCCCAGATCTACCAAGGTAAAAGCAGGGGGAAGACAAATGATCTTCCCCATCGCCACAACTGCATTTTAACTTGACTATCGCAGCTCAGATTTACCAAGACTGAAGCCCACCCAGCTCGTTATAGGATCAAGCACTCTTAACTCTTCATCTAACTTGCCTGAACAAAAGTGCACCTGATTGAATTGCCATTTCCACACGGCCCAGATGGATGCTCTATTGTCCTCCTTTGTCCCTACTTGCCAAAGCTTGTTCGCATCCATCTGGAGAAGAATGACCAATGCAAATGCCCCAAAGCATGGCTTTTGTGATGCGTGTGTGTGGGCCCTCCTCTTCTCTCCGTTGATGATGGAGAACAATGCTGGCAAACTTTTGAGGCTTCCCAGGTTTAATTTATTCCTGAAAGGGTAACCTCCATCACTTCCAACAATGGGGACCTCATTGTTCTCATCCCACTAGCCTTTGTACTGTCGATCATTGGCCTCCATAGATCTGTCCTGCTCAAAGGAAGTTGTATGAAGTCCAGCTGAATGCAAAGGCGCTAGAAGCATGGTGTGGAAAGTAAGATAAATGACACTGCATGGAGGGGAACACCCTGCCTCTTCTGCTCTGTTCAGAAGAGCTGTCTGTTTTAAACGAGAGACAGTTCAAAGCCACAGCCTCCAAATCCCAGCATAGCCCAAGGAGAAGTTACTCTGAATTAAAATCTCTGCATCTCCCCCTGTGATTTTGGATTTCAGGCTGGATTCTTAACCAGAAGATGGAGACATGAATATAAGCCCCAGAGATCAGTCCAAACATCTCTTGACACCCAAAACCCTACATCTTTAGTGCATCTCTAGACATAGTCATTTAAAGGTGGCCAAAAATTCAAGATGCCTGGGACCAAGAAACACCTTCAGCAGGGCCCTGCATACCTGGTATGATGTCCCCAAAGTGGTGACATTTGCATCGGCAAGCATCTCATTTCAGCTGCTCAGAGTGACTCCAGCAAAAACCCGAAGGGGCGATGAGGGGAGGACATTCAATATACAGAATTAAATGCCTGAAACCCCACCAGTTAAAGCTATTGGAGAGAATTAGTGACTGAAAAAACCGAGCATCAGTGGATAACTGGAGCCATCAGCTGCATCCACCCCTCTCACGCACAGCAGAGGAAATGGTAGAGGAAAGGGGTGATTACCTTGCATGGTAGAGGAAACAGGTAGTTACCTTGCTAGTGGCAAGGCTGGCTGGCTTTTTATCACATCGAAACATGAAAGACTGCACTCCCCAACATTATTCTTACCAAGGATGGTCTTGCCTCAGCCAAGGAGTCAGCCTGAATTAAGGAACAACTTCCCAAGCTAACTACCAGACAGGTTAGATCAGGCCCAGGGCACTTGGCTCCTGTCCATGCTTTAAAATCTGCCGTCTGCACAGTACAACTGCAAAACAGTTGGTCTCGCGGTGTAGGTGCCCCAGGCCTGCTAAGTCCCAGACCGTAGCAAACTTCAGGAACATGGTTAAGCAAACAGGTCTGTGCTGCCAGTTCAAGGGTGCGGAGGTCCTAAAACACAGGACTTCGTACGAACCTGACCGGACCGGAGGTGAACCAACCTGAAATACGGAGCAACCTCCACTAGCTCAGCTACAAGAGGCAGTCAGATAGTGTTCTCAAGAGCATTTATGCTTCTGTGATCAGAGGTCTTAAAAAAACCCAGCAAAACGCACAACCTGTCTATGGTAGGCTGCAAAAGAGCCCGACTAGGAAAAAACGTCCGAACGCAGCAATAACACCAATTTTCTGCCACCGTGATGGGGACTTTATTTTCATTAGAATCCAGCTCCCCCAAATCATGCTGTATTCACCTTGCACACGTTTTACAGCCTAGTTATCAAACAGCGTCATCGAAGCTAGCAGCGGGCAACTGGTCGGTATTACAACCAGTCTGGGCATCAGTTCTTTTTAATAGCGGTCACGAGTGCCCACTTACAAGCCCCACCAGGTAAGCCAGCACTGGCACCGTGTAGGAGACCTCCTGCTGCTGCACTATTAACAGGGGGAGTTCAAACTGGCTTAGCGGGTGCATGACGGACAGGGCCAGGGAGGTGATGCTTCTCCTCTATGCGGCACTGGTCAGGCTGCAACTGGAGTACTGCGTCCAGTTCTGGGCGCCACACTTCAAGAGGGATGTGGACAACCTCGAGAGGGTCCAGAGGAGGCCACTCGTATGGTCAGAGGCCTGCAGGCAAGGCCCTACGAGAAGGGACTGAGGGACCTGGATCTCTTCAGCCTCTGCAAGAGAAGGCTGAGAGGGGATCTTGTGACTGCCTATAAATTCATCAGGGGAGGGCAGCAGGGAACAGGAGATGCTCTATTTGCTAGGGCACCCCTGGAGTAACTAGGAATAATGGCCACAAACTGACAGAAAGCAGGTTTAGGTTGGACATTAGAAAGAACTTCTTCATGGTAAGGGTGGCCAGAATCTGGAACGGGCGCCCAAGGGAGGTGGCGCTCTCCCTTACCCTGGGGGTCTTCAAGAGGAGGCTGGACAAGCATCTGTCTGGGGTTGTCTGACCCCAGCGCCCTTTCCTTCCCAGGGAAGGGTTCGGACTCGATGACCTACTGAGGTTTCTTTCGACCCTAACATCTATGAATCTACGGCTGTCAGGGTTTCTTCCACCAACCCATTTATCTCCCCACAAAGGGGATCCAAGTAGTTTCTGTCCTTGTTACCAACCCTCATGGTGATGCCTAGATGCTGAATTACAAGCCCTGATTTTTCTATTGCAGACCAGGCCTAGGTAGTGGCTTGAAAATATGATGACTCCTGTATCGCTAGACTATGGGTTTTAGGCAGGAGTTAAGTACTTCAGCTCACTGCAGGACCCCAGCACTTCCAGCACAACCCACTTCAAGCAAGTCACTGAGCCACAGGCATCATGGGAGCTGCACTCGTTTATGAATCTTCACGACTGGACTTGGCCATCAGGTCTGGTCCCTAGCACTCACAGGCAATCAATAATCAAAGGGATCCCCCAGATCACCACTGCAAACCCTCACCCCCACCTACGAGGAGCAATATCCAAAACAGCAAGGACACTTCTGTGACACCCTACTTCACAGTCAGGGCAGCTAGGATCTGGAACCAACTTCCAAGAGAAGTGGTGCTGGCTCCTACTCCGGGGGTCTTTAAAAGGAGGATAGATGAACAGCTTGCCCGGGGTTGTTTGACCCCAGCATCCTTTCCTGCCCAGGGCAGGGGGTCGGACTCGATGATCTGCTCAGGTCCCTTCTGACCCTACCTGCTATGAAACTATGACACCCCATAACATGCCACATGTATAAGCCAGGGAAACAAGGGCACTGCCAATACCCTGGCACTGCAACGATAGGGAAGGAGTTACTTAAGACTCAGACGATCCTAGGAAAGAGAAGCATGCCATAGGCTAGAGGAAGACAACACCCCACAGTCTGTGCCAGTCTGACAAAGGGGAAAAACGCCTTCCTGACTGCAGATGTGGCGATCAGTCTGACCCTAAGCAGAAGAGCAGGGTCCTCTGGGTTTCCAGTAGCAGCCCAAACAACGAAGCACACCAATCCAAAACCACCCAGCCTTCACTGTGGTCAGCATCCCAGTGCCTCAGAGGAAGGCAAACTCCCCCCTGCCTCTCCAAAGCCAGGAGCATTCACAAGGGGAAGAAAAATTCCTTCCTTCCCGCGACTGACAACCAGCAAAGGTGGCCCGAGGCTCGGGATTACCAGATGTCTCCCAAACTAGAGCCACCTTTATGCCCTAAACCTGGGGTCTGCAATCATACGATGCCACGTCACGCCGATGGATGCATCAGAACTCCCCGTCTCATTATTTCTTGCGATGACACCTCACGTCTCATGCCATCGTCCCTTCTGTGAACTTATCCAGTTTGATGTGAACAGACCTCATGGTACAACTTAAAACAAATTTAGTTATATCGATGCAAAGACTTTGTATGGACGTTATTTAAATAGACACAAATCTGGCTGGTCACCTTCGCTTAAAATACCCGTGTACATCTTTGAGAATACAAAATCAAACTGCCCCTGAACTGAAACGCGCATCTACACCGGGGTGGGCAAAATGCAGCCCGCCAGGCCATTTTATGCGGCCCGCGGGGCCCCTAAAAAGTTTAGAAAATTAATATATATCTGCCCCTGGCTGCCTGTCATGCGGCCCTCGATGGCTTGCCAAAACTCAGTAAGCGGCCCTCCGCCCGAAATAATTGCCCACCCCTGGTCTACACAGAGATCCGACTCAATTTAACCGAACCAGGTGGAGCCTGAATCAGCACAGCTTCTACATAAAGAAGCCTTACTGTCATGGTCTGCAGTTAATGCATCTCCTTGTCACAAGTGTCTTTATTCATTCACGTGTGCAAGGTGCTTTACAGCCTACTCATCAAACAGCATCTTCGGAGCTAGCAGCAGTCAACTTAATGCCTGTCGGGCCTTTTCTCTGTCCATAAAGGAGAAACTAAAGACGACTTGGCCTGCACCACTCCCAGGACCAAATTCGAATGCAGCATAAGCACATGACACTCCAATTGTAACCCAGATTACTGGTGTTTTAGGGCTTGCTTATGCTGGGATTATTCACTGGGTAAAAACTGCTTTCAAAAACCAAATATATTCTCGGCACCCAATGTTCCTTAAATCCAATTGCACCAATTAGGTGGCGATTTAGAAAGCAAAGGGAGAAAAATCGATGCCCTAGGAATATTCTGACTAATGCTGGCATCGTTGAGGAACTAAACTAGTTAGTCTTTGTTCTTTTCCAACTCTTCCACCGGGAATACTGCCAGCCTGTTTTCCTCCCTCTTCCCCCTGCTCGCACAATTAATACAGTGCCTACAACTACATTCCTCTCAAACAAACAAAAAAAAAAGTTCTCCTCTCTGCCCATTTGTACTTTTTAGCTATGCTAGACTAGGTAGCTTTAAAAGCCTAGCACTTCATGAATGGGATTAACAAAGCATGCTTAGTGGCAAAAGTGCAGAGCTGTCAGTGATTTAAAGCTAGAGCTAGAGATATCACTTTTAAGCTTCAAGGAGCCCGTGGTGGTGAACAGCTCAATTTACAGTGTCAATCAAAGTAGCTAATGTTCAAGAGCTTCGATGCCTTGGGGGGAGTTGGGGGG
>NW_005841946.1:788322-789522 GCF_000455745.1 Alligator sinensis
CCTGAGGCACAGCGCCCTCAGATGGGTCTGCTGAAGGAAACGAACCCCGTGCAAGCGCGGGCTGCCTGCAGCTGCTTACTCCCTCCTTAGATCCCTCCCGAGTGCAACAGGCAAAGGCTCCCACTCCCGATTTCTGCAACTTTCGGAGGCTGCCAGCATGACTTGAAACCCAGCAAAGCGCCCCAAACCCCGCAACAGCCAACCCCTCATGATGACCGAGGTCATGAAAGTAGCCAGCTACCATTAACGAGCATTCTCTGCATGATCAGGAAGGCGGGATTCGTCTGACCTCCAATGCCAACTATTTCCCAGGCAGCTCTGTCTGCTGCAGCGCTGGCACCCCCTCTCCGCTCCCTGACAGGATCCCTCTCTCTCTCTTCTCAAGAGGGCCCGGGCCGGTGTCCAGCTCAGAGTTCACACCTGGCACCGTGCCCTGCCATTGTCCCACAAACCCACAGGCAAACATTTAATTCTTAGGAAGAGAAATCCTGCCACCCAATGTGCAAAGCATGTCTCAGTGCCACGAGGTCAGTTCTTCCAGGGGCTGCCCTGACCTCGCAAGGCTGTCAGGTGCTTCGGAGCTGCCGTCCCAAGGTGACGACCAGAAAGGACAGAGGGAAAACAACAGAGAAACTCAGCGGCTGCAAGAGGAGCCAGGGTGAACGGCAGAGGGGCCGTGCAGGCTCGCATGGGGGTGAAACAATGGGAGCAGGACAAAGTCCCGGCTGAAGCTCATCATACCTAGCAGCAACAGCACCGAGGCAGCACACCTGGAGCAGAGGTTACGGCCCAGCCCCATGCTCAGTGAGCTGCCCTTTGCCCCCTCCCCTTGCTCCAGCCCCTCAGCCCTGTGCCACGCTGCAGGTGCATGCAAGGCACATCAGGACGGCTGCCATGGAGATGCCCTTCTGTCCCATGTGGTCTGCACGGGCATCAAGTCCCCTCCGGGGGCTGGCTGAACCAGAGGACCAGACAGACTGGGCTGGGCACAGAGGGAGCAGCTGGGCTGGGTGCGCCAAGGGCCCACCCGGCAGCAAGGTGCCCCCCCATAAGGGGACTCCAGAGCCGAGGCCCCCTGCCCCGCAGAGGACACCTGCACCGGCGGCTCCACTCGCCCCCACCGCCCGCACCCCCGGGGACGAGGCAGGGCAGTACCAGCCCAGCGCAGGTGCTGAGGGAGGCGAAGGAGTCGGTGCGGTT
>NW_005841946.1:789667-789887 GCF_000455745.1 Alligator sinensis
CGGGCGCCGGAGGCTGCCCCGCCGCGCTTCCCCCGCCGGCTCCAGCAGGTGGATCTTCTCCAGCCCCACGCGCTCGGGGATCACCACGTCCAGCTCCGCGCCGCCGCCGGCTGCAGGGCACAAGGAGCCGGGCTCAGCCCTCGCTGCACCAGGGGTGTCACCCCAGTCCCGCCACCCTCACAGCACCAGGGGCAATTGCCCCAGGGACCCCCCCCTCCCA
>NW_005841946.1:790306-799172 GCF_000455745.1 Alligator sinensis
GCCGTGCCCCGCCCCACCCGCCCATGGGCCGCCGGCGGCCCCGAGCGGCGCCTCCCGCCCGCCCATTGGCCGCCGCGCGAGTAAATAGCTAGGTTGTCAGGGGCGGCAGGTCCACGTGGTGGGCGCGCAGCGCGCGGGGCAGGCACTAGGGGGCGCCCCCTACCCCTACCCCTGCCGGCTGGGTGGGAAATCCTGGGCTGCCACCCCAAGCATCCTGGGGGGTGTTGGAAACCCCTCCTGGCTCTCTCTTGCCTTCACTCCCCTGCTGTTTTTCCCCCAGGGCAAGGGGAAAGCACAGGGGGCAGGAGGCTGGCAGTGCAGTGTGGACACAGTTGGTCTGGGCATTGGGGACGCGCGAGGTCTTTCCTCGACGACATGTAGCTCTTGGGCGCGGGAGCGAGACGCCCGCGTAGCCTGCGTGGGTCAGACACGCGTCCCGGGTAGCAATACGAAGCGAGCGTTGCTGGGTGGCGAAGGCTTCCTTCCTCTCCGACCTGCTCTTGCTTGGAAATGGCTCTTGGAAAAATGCACATCCCCGGCTGCTTAAAGCTTCACAGGTGTCGCTTTGCCGCAGGTGCAGCGCACAGCCGTGGGCGCCAACTTTTATTTTTCGGGGAGCCCTAAGAGGATGGACGTGTGGGAAGTGCGACACATTTCGGGTGCGCGCGCTCGGCACCTCTATTCGCAGCAGTTGCCTAGATAAAAAAACTCGGCCATCACCAGCTCCCTATCTCCCTCGGCTGCCAGCGGAGAAGCTCCCCGGACACCCGCAGATGCATTCGACGCGCGGGGGCTGCCGCTTTGTCCCGACTTCCCACCAGCGGTTGTGCTCCTCTGTGACATTTGATGTATTGTTTTTCTCCAATACTGGGGGGATTCGAGTGGCTCTGCGGGATCTCCGTTGCTTAATGGTTATTTCATGTGTTCTTCAATGACTACCTGTATCATATTCCCCCATCGAAAATCTTAATCTTCAGTTGATGTCTCAGTTCGTTACCCGAAAAAGAATTTGGTCAGGAATACAAAGCAGACAAAACTGTGCCGTACATCATTTTGTATGTTTGTGCCAATGCTCTTGTTATTAAAGAGCTGGGGAGCAAAATCACCGACTGAGAGACAGAAATGAATCTTCTGTGGTTTTATGAAGGTCCCGTTTCTACTGGATGTCTAAAGAAATCATCAGGATTCACCACTTCACGGATACAATTTTAGAAGAATTCAAAGCCTGAGCCATAAAAATGTGTGAATTACTCGTGCAAGATTTACAGCAGCACGTACAGCCGTGACAATAGCCCAGAGTTATTATTAAATAGCCCAGAGTCACGCCACTGGTGACGTCTGTACCAAAGGGCAAACTGGTAGAATTGAATTGAATTAAATTAAATTAAATTAAATTAAATTAAAACAACTTCTGTTTTCCCCCCCAATAGATTTAAAAAAAAAAAGACAGGGGTGGGGGTGAAGGTGAGGAAATGGCTGTTTGTCAGTGGAGGAATGGGCAATGCAAGGACCCAAGAGTGAAGCATGTTAGAAGGCGACACAGGAGGAAGGGAAGGGAAGGAAACAAAGGTTCAGAGAGATGGTGAAGGGAGGTGATTACGCACATGCCAGGTGTACTCGTGAATCAGAGCAAAACCAACCTGAAAACAAATTCAGAGAGGAAACGAGGCATGATCCCTACCTCCAAGCTTGGCCCTATTCCCAAATTAAGTCCTAGGTATTCCTCTTCAATGCCCTCTATTACAGCATCTGATGGAGTGATGGGTTCATGAAAACTTGTGCTAGATATAATTTTATTTAGTCTCTAACAGTGTGTATATATACCCTGTCTTCTGACTAGCTTCAGACTAACATGGTGAACTACCTCTCTCAATTGAACCTATACCCCTCTCTCCACCCACCCTCGCCATTACAAGGATGGTCACTCCCCTGCCCCCCAGAACTCGTGGAGTTTCCTTTTCTCTCCATATAGGTCTGTACATCTCAAAGCAGGCAGGTACGTGAGCACATTTGCGTATAACAGACTAGCTTACATGCTTACCTAATAAGGCAGACAGTCCAGAAAGCTGGGGGCATAATGCAAATGGGTTTGGCCTTCATTTGAATACGGATGACCTCGTCGTTAAAACCTGAAAACCAGAGATGGGCCAAATATGACGGCATTTGGGATTTCTCCCGTCTCGCCTCCACTCAAGGTGCTGCTGTTACTGTGACCGCCGTGCAATAAGAGACATTAAGAAGAAACGTTTTGCTAGACATGTAGTTGTGTGAAACCCTGGGTGAGACTGGGTCTGCTCTTCTCATCCCAGCCACGTCTCAGATCTTAACATGCCCATGCCCAGAGAGAATTGGAGGCATGCTGCTCCCTTCATACCCCATGGTCTCCAGGCTCAGGAGGCTCTACTACCCACACACCTCTATTCTCCACCGTCTCAGCCAGGGTGGCTGCAATCATTCAGACCTAGACTTCCTATTCAGGTCCCTTGGTTTCCTACCATCTGGTGACCACTCAGTGACCCAAGTGGGGCAAGCTGGTGATCTCAAACCCCTTCGCACTAGATAAGCATCCACGTGTAAAAGCCTGTGTGCCTGGTGGCTACCTCAGCAGAGAGGCAGAATTGTAATTGGAAGTGAACTACCCTCTACCCCGGGTGTCCTTGAAGCAGGGTATTATTGTGTGTAAGTTGAAGTTCCCCCCCCCATGCAGATAGCTCGGGCTGGAAAAATCAGCGGATAAACTAGGGCTCTCTCTCTTCAAGGCTGTTCATCCAGGGTCTTTCATTGCACTAACCTTGGTTAAAACTTTTTGTTTTTAGGAAAACATAATCTCCCTTAATTAAAGGCAAGCGTAAGGCAGCACCAGGGAATGGGAATTCAAGAATGAAACAAACCCCTTGGCTTTGGTCGGATCAGCTCACGTCAGCTCTAAAGGAGCGTTAGACTGTTTTCTAGAGGCAACCCATAATTACATGGTAAAGGAACCAGTCTGTCAGGGAAAGTCCTTCAAGAGTTGGAGAGGGGGCAGAAGGTTGAGGAGATGCCAAAAAAAATCAAGGCAAGGTCTATAATTTTCTATTTCCTCTATAAATTCAAAGCAAACTCCGACAGCGAGGTCTTGACAAGGGTGTCATTTGCTCTATGTAGTCCCTCTGAAATCACTGTGCTAATTAGATAATGATGTAACAGATCAGGATTGATAGGGCATGTTACCTCTGTCCTCACCCAAAGACCTCGGTGTGCCTTAGAAAGATTAATAAAATCCTACCAGTAAAATATAGAATAACCCCTTTTACACACCAGGAAACTGAGTCGCTGGGAGGTTAATGGCCTGATTTTCAGGGATGGTGAGTACCTCCAAGGCATCCGGGGAATGGGCAGATTTGCTGCTGAGGTTTAGGTGTTTCCTACCCCAGACAACTAAGGAGCTGGTAGCAGCAGTGGGAATGGAAATTGGGAGCCCCGTCTCCTCATCCTCTGCTTGGCCCTGGGGCATAATTACCTGTAAAAGAAGGTGAGTGTCAAGCCATAGACGTACAGTACTTGCCTTTGACAGTGATGCCAGTGGTCCCCTCCGGCCCAGCAGGCGTGTTGCAGCGTGATGTACTAAGCCATGTGCCAGAGCAAGGGAACGGGCACGCTGATCCCAGGGAAGCCCTGCCCTGACACGAAAACGGGCTGTTTCACCTGATGTCACGCACTCCTTTGCCCAAGCTACTCCAGCATGTTCACAGACCTTCAGGACAAGCCTAGGTCCAGTCTCAAATGGGTGGTTCAGATACACATTGGAGCAGATGAGACGCACCGGCTTTGTCCTCATTGTCCTTTCAGCTTTTGGGTTCAGTCTGCCTCGAAACCAGAGACAGGCCCCAAAGGCCAAGAGCCCGGTGCAGGACCCGCTCGTGCAGGGGCAGGTTTGGGGCCTGCAGCTGCTGCTTGCTGTTTTCTCACAGGAGGCAAACCAACCCCTCGGACCCAAACACACCCAGCACCTCTGGATAGCTCAGACGTTGGTTAGGTCCATCGCTACCCTGGTTCTAGGAGTGGGATTCAGGGGACCCCACTTTGCACTGCTCTGCATGGGGTCGAGCTGTCATTCCACCCCGCTTTGGCCTTCTCAGAGGGTTAGGAGGCTTGCAGCTTGGCTTGGGAGCTCCCAGCCCTGGGAAGAGCCATGAAAAGTTCAGCCTTGTGTGTTTTCTCCAGCTCGCCACCAGCCCTCGTCATCTGCTAAGGAACCTGGACCTGAAATGGCAGTGCACTCAGGCGGTCACCTTGGGCTTTGACTCCTGGGAAGCGTGCGCCTGGTGACTTGCTCACGGTCTCCGTGGGTAGCCGATGTCGTTTTAGCTCGGAGGCATGAAGTGCTTGGCAAGCCGGCCCCTTCGGTCTCGCGCTGCTCTGGTACGTGTGTCTGGCGTTAGCCGTTGGTGAGAGGAAGCTTGGCTGGACGGGCACTGCCGGCATTCCCGCAGAGCTGGGTCGGGTCAGCACCGCCGGGTCCGAGGAGGGCACAGGCAGCTCTTCCGGGAAGGGCCTGAATATGATATTCAGGCCCTCTGAGAGCAGGGGGGGAAGGTGCATGCAAGCCAGGTCAGGTCACCAGCGAGCCTTGTGGCACCTCTTGGCATTATCCTCCCTCAGCTAGAAATGGAGGGGTGAGCCCTCCCGGGTAAACCCATAGGAAGGGAACAGCCCTACATGCAGCAGTGGTCTCAGTGCATGAGAAACACAGAGCTGGAGTGAGACTAGGCATCTCCTCACCCCTGTAGTGAGCGATGGCCTTCTGGGACATCTCAGGTAGAAATAGTTCAAGGGTTGAGGGGAAGCTGGGGGCCTTGATCTGGACCCCAGCATTTCTCCTTGCCCCCTCCCTCCGCACAGGGCTCCCCTCGTTTCCCAACTGGCCCGAGCAGAGCTCGGCCTTGCAGCTCGCAGGAAACAAACTTGGGCTTGACTCCTTGCCATTTTGAACATACAACGGGGAAGCCAAGTTTCATGGCCATTACTGTGCAGTTAATAACCCTTCGGAGACTGCAGACATGTGTTATATCCATCTTCCCCAGCCGCCGTTCGGCTCTCGGCCTGGAAAATGCCAGCAGGCGAAGGGTTAACTTGGCTGTTCCCCAAAAGTCTCCTGATTTCCAGTCTCCCCGCTCTCAGGAAACCTCCCTGTCATGTTCTGCAGGGGACCGTCTGGGTGTGAGAGCCACGGCTGTGCTCAAACAGGGCACACGCTGCCTTCCTCCCATTGCTTCCTGCCAGATACTGGAGTTGTCAGCGACTCGGGGATGCCTCAGTTTCCCTTTTCTTATCCTGCCCTTAGCCCCAGTGCAGAGGAGTTGGGCAGGAGAATGGCACTGATGCTCCTGTTCTGCCAGAGGAAAAGCCCCAGCGAGGGGTATTTTAAGGACAGAGAGTGATTGAGGGCCTTGGGTTTTCATGTCTCTTACAGGAGACATCGCCTCTCGCAGGGCAGCTGTCCTTAGTACCGCAGCAGGGCTGTGGCTCTAGACGCATCCTCCGCTAGCGGAGAACAGTCCCTGCCTCTGCACAGCCCCTCTATCAATTTGGCCCCAAAGGTCTGTACTAGGATCTCCACTTTACAGATGGGGAAGCCCAGGAGCAGAGAGCATGCACGATTCACCCGGAGTCACCTGGCAAGTCATTGCAGACCCAGGAAGAGAAAGCAGATGTCCCGAGTCCCAGCCCAGTGCTCTATCCAAGAGCCCGCCAGCCCTGCAACAGCCAGCTACATCCTAGGGACATAGGACCTTCAGCTCCCAAAACAAGGGCTCCTGCTTTACCAGCTAATGAAAGTCCTGCATGTCCCTGGGCTGCTCAGGTTCCCCGACCATGCGCCGTCAACTGCTGTCCATGCTAGTAAAGCCTCCAGCCACTTTCCAAATCTCAGCTCCCACAGGCAGTCATGTCACCGGGGGGTGGGGAGAGCAGTACGGCACTGACTGCGAGGGGCACCAGGATCCCCATCCCCGGATGTCTTTGCCGCGGCCCCAACCTGCTTGGCCACTGGAGCCGGGCAGTGCAGTCCTGTCCCCGGCAGTGTACCTGAGGGCCGGGGGGCAGGCAGACTGGTACTCCCCCTGCCAACAGCATATCAAGGGGCACCAGGCACTTCCCTTCCCCTTGCCCTACCCAGTTGGTGCTGGATGAGCTCTCTGTGCCTCTGCCCACAGGCAGGGGCATGGAGATCAGATGAAGTCTTGCAGCGCCTGGATGGGGCAATGCACTGGGAGGAAAGGGCACTTGGGAAGACCAAGAGGTGGTAGATTAGGGTTGTGCACCTAGTGTGTACACAGTGCCTGGAGCTGAACAGGAGCAGCTTGCTCTCACCTGGCTCCAGCAGGAACGACTGTGCCAGGCGCTGCCCTTGCTGCTCGGTGCCCTGCAAGCATGCATCACTGACTGTCCACAGTATGGCTGGGGATCTGAAACACAGACAGGCCACGCCAGGGGCTCCGCTGCTATGCCTTGGCTCCCAGACTCAGGAGGACCTCTGGGCTCCCTGAAAACTAAAAGAACATTTCAAGCCTTGTGACTGCAGAGAAAAGCAAGGGAATACAATGCCAATGAACCCTGAGGCAGAAGAGAAAGCATCCCACAGTTACAAAGGCTTAAAAATCTCCTGAGTTTAAGCTAATCATGTGCTTTAGAGCCTGACTCCTGAGTGGTGAGCGCCGGGCGTCTGCAGCATTGGACATGGCGCAGGTGGAGCCGAGTGCCCCCCAGCCCCTCAGAGCTGCCTAGGAGCATCCCCATACTCAGATCACCCATTCCTGGGGGCTGCCTGATCCTTCCCACCCCTAAACCTTGCTTTGCAGTCTCTGCAAGCCCCTGCATACCCAGAGTCCTGGGAGTGGAGCAGGAGCCTGGCTCAGGGACAGCAAGAGGACAGTCAGAGGCCTGGCTCAGCAATGGAGAAGGACACCGTGCTTCGCTCTGCCCAGAGGGCTGAGGGATGTAGGAGGAGGCTGGGTCTGTGCGTCTCCACAGGCCTACAGCTTCTTCTGTCTGCTGTGAAAGGGCTAACCAAGGAAACGGCTGGCTGGGAACCCTCTTGATGATGTTTTCCTATTTCTTTAATACCTTTCCTCTGAGCCCGTTCGCCTCCCTTCTCCGCGTCTTGGCTAGCTAGCCTTGTAAAGCAAACAGGAAAAGAGCTCCGTACACGCAGAAGGAGGGATTCGAGTGGGCTGGGACAGCTGGCCAGAGGCTTTGTGAGCGCCGAGGCGGGCCGTGGGAGCCAGGGGCTGGGAGCTGGCTGGGCCAGGTGACACAGCCAAGTTTGGAGCAGCAGTTTTGTGTTGACAAGGAGTGAGAGAGAGAGAGAGAGAGAGAGAGAGAGCGCAAGACAGAGCCCTTCTTCTCCTTAGCTATCCCAGCCCTGGGGACCTCCCTGCTCTCTGCGCAACAGGGTGCTGCTGGCAGGGGTACCCAGATGCACGTGTGGGCCCCAGGGAACAGCACGTGCAGAGGGAGGAAGGCTCCATCAGGAGCCCACAGCAGTTACCTTCAACTTTTTTCATGTCCTCTGCAGAGGATGCAGCAGGTCTGAGCCCCGCAAATCCCAGAAGACCTGTGGAGATGCAGGGAATGAATGAGATGCCCCTGGTGTCCATCCCGATGTTTTTGCAGCTGGGCCAGACCATCTCCCCTCATCGTCCTGCACTGGTCCTGGGGCCAGACATTGCCCGCAGGGCCCCTCAGAGGAAGGAACTTCATGATCAGTGTGTGTGAGCCAGCTGCCCCACCTTGCCAGCGAAATGGAAACCTTTACTAGATCCTCTCTCTTCCCATTTTCTTCCTATGACTCAGTGAGGCAGAAAAGTCCACTCACGCTTTCACAGATGAATCAATACCTGTGAGCAGGGTGGGAGACCAAGGCACACACCTCCAGCACACTCTCATGGGCGCACTCTCACAGACTGATATGGAGAATGTGCTCTGTATTCAATGGACTGCAGTTACAAATGCTCATTATTTTAGGCTAAATTTTAGACTGTCTCTATTGCATCGTTCTTGGAATAGCAGCTAAACATCCTGCATTTATGCAGGAAACTGGAGCACTAGTACATACATGATAATAATAATAAAAAAAAAAAACCCCAAACCTGGTCACTATTACTTTATGGATAAATTCTGCTACCCACCAGAGTGATATAAATCAGGAGCCGCTGTGATGGAGTAATGCAACTTTACGCTGCCACACCAGGCAGCAGAGTCTGGTCTTTACTCTGTAATCTGCAGAGGTCACGGAGACCTCTCTGCAGACTAAACCCCAGGGAATCATGAAACTAAATCAGCAGTACAAACCTACTCAGCATTACCGACATATTGTCTTCAACATTTTTATTCCATGCAGGGTTGGAGCTTTTTATTCTGGAATCACAATACCAAGATTTCCTTCAGGACCTAAGGGACAGAAGAAAAGTAACTCCAAGTCACTATTCATCTCCTTCAACTTGAGGGCCTGCCAGGAGACAATGTGCTTCTGAGCATAATCTAGAGCATTTTTTAGGATGCTCTACAGCGGAGTGTCTACACGTGCATTTACGCCGGCTTAAATTTACTGTGCAGTAAATTACTGCACAGTAAGCGGGAATACTGTTGTCTACATGTGCAGGCATTAAAGCACATTAACGCTCAGTGTGGACTGACTTAGGACTAAAGTTAGTCCCAAGTCAGTCCACACACACACACACACACACACACAGTGTTACTGCTCAGTAAGGCGTCTACATGTGCGTTACTGCAAAGTAAATAATCAGGTGTAAATTTGATACCTGCAGGTATCAAATTTACATGCAAGTCGGCACAAGTCACCATATTTGCTGTGCAGTATGAGTGT
>NW_005841946.1:808258-825514 GCF_000455745.1 Alligator sinensis
AATCCCAGAAGACCTGTGGAGATGCAGGGAATGAATGAGATGCCCCTGGTGTCCATCCCGATGTTTTTGCAGCTGGGCCAGACCATCTCCCCTCATCGTCCTGCACTGGTCCTGGGGCCAGACATTGCCCGCAGGGCCCCTCAGAGGAAGGAACTTCATGATCAGTGTGTGTGAGCCAGCTGCCCCACCTTGCCAGCGAAATGGAAACCTTTACTAGATCCTCTCTCTTCCCATTTTCTTCCTATGACTCAGTGAGGCAGAAAAGTCCACTCACGCTTTCACAGATGAATCAATACCTGTGAGCAGGGTGGGAGACCAAGGCACACACCTCCAGCACACTCTCATGGGCGCACTCTCACAGACTGATATGGAGAATGTGCTCTGTATTCAATGGACTGCAGTTACAAATGCTCATTATTTTAGGCTAAATTTTAGACTGTCTCTATTGCATCGTTCTTGGAATAGCAGCTAAACATCCTGCATTTATGCAGGAAACTGGAGCACTAGTACATACATGATAATAATAATAAAAAAAAAAAACCCCAAACCTGGTCACTATTACTTTATGGATAAATTCTGCTACCCACCAGAGTGATATAAATCAGGAGCCGCTGTGATGGAGTAATGCAACTTTACGCTGCCACACCAGGCAGCAGAGTCTGGTCTTTACTCTGTAATCTGCAGAGGTCACGGAGACCTCTCTGCAGACTAAACCCCAGGGAATCATGAAACTAAATCAGCAGTACAAACCTACTCAGCATTACCGACATATTGTCTTCAACATTTTTATTCCATGCAGGGTTGGAGCTTTTTATTCTGGAATCACAATACCAAGATTTCCTTCAGGACCTAAGGGACAGAAGAAAAGTAACTCCAAGTCACTATTCATCTCCTTCAACTTGAGGGCCTGCCAGGAGACAATGTGCTTCTGAGCATAATCTAGAGCATTTTTTAGGATGCTCTACAGCGGAGTGTCTACACGTGCATTTACGCCGGCTTAAATTTACTGTGCAGTAAATTACTGCACAGTAAGCGGGAATACTGTTGTCTACATGTGCAGGCATTAAAGCACATTAACGCTCAGTGTGGACTGACTTAGGACTAAAGTTAGTCCCAAGTCAGTCCACACACACACACACACACACACACAGTGTTACTGCTCAGTAAGGCGTCTACATGTGCGTTACTGCAAAGTAAATAATCAGGTGTAAATTTGATACCTGCAGGTATCAAATTTACATGCAAGTCGGCATAAGTCACCATATTTGCTGTGCAGTATGAGTGTGTGTGTGTAGACAAGTGCCTGTACTGTGCAGTAATTTTGGTTACTGAACAGTAAATGCACACGTGTAGACGTGCCCAGTATATAGCAGGAAGGGGCCCGTGAGGCAGATAGTGCTTTCTGGCCACCTCCCTTCACCTTGTTGTGACATGTTCCATACCCCAGAGGGATAAAGGGAGCTGCAAGAAGGTGGCACAGAGACCTTTACTACAGAAGAATGAGAGCTTGATGTGCTTGAATGGTTCTTTCATTGCTTTGAGATGTCTTAGAAATACCCGGTGGTCAGACAGATGACCAGGAGAAGAGACCCAGCGCTTTAGTCCAGAAGCAGAGACCCAACTGGAGTCTGAAATATGTTCCCCTGTTCAACCGTGAGTAAACACCAATACATCCTCTCACTCCATGAAAGGCCAACACCATCATTATTAGTCAGGCCAGGCAGTGACCTGGGAATAGGAATAGCCCACTGTCCTGACATCTAGATACATTCCTTCAACAGAGGCGGCAATTCACTTCGGCTTTGTGCATCTAACCAAGTCATTTGTTTTACCCAGAGGGCAAGAGAGACCCATCATCCATGTGCGAGACAGAAAGACCCCTTTCAGGTCTGGTGGTTGGAAGCCAAAAAGGGAATGGCTAGGAGATGTATTTCAATCCCACCTGCTGACAGCAAGGCATCTTTCCTGAACTAGCCGTGAACTGAAAAGAAGAGAATTGGGCTACAGTCCAATGTGAAGGTTGCGTTGAGGCTGTTAGCCCAGAACCGGACTAAAACACGGAGTCCGTCCCCACTGGACAGGTCCTGCCAAATTTTGCTGGGGACAAAACCAGTCCAGTTCTTCAAACACACCTGGACTGAACATCGTGCTTATAATGAAATGTGCTTCTGTCCCCACTGGAAGGGGTGAAGCTCCCAGAGTTTGCAAGCATTTCTGTTCAAGCCCAGAGGGAAGAGATGGGAGGAGGGAGGTTGCCCTTATTGACAGAGGCTTTTAAGGAGAAGTAGGGAATATAAGGGGGAGTGGGAGAGTAGAAAGGCCTGTCAAACTGTGCAGCAGAAAACCATGCCAATGAGGGGCAGGGAGATTTCTGCCTGTACACATCCCTGCGAGGGGATTAAACAGGGAGATGTTTCATCTTGCCATGAAAGCAAATTCATTCCAAACTGTCTATAATGGAGCTGAGCATACCACATGAGGTCTGCGTAGGACAGGATTAGAGGAGCTGTTTATGCCAATACATCCCCTCTTCCTCGGGACTCTGGAGGAGGGTGTAGGAAGACACAGTCTATTTGCTTGGTGTGATAGAGTGGATTTAGCCAGACTCTGGCATTGTCTAAACTCCTCTGATCCTCAACAGATGTTGCACAGGACCGAAGTTGAACAGTTCTTCTGTGCAGCCAGACTGTGGATTCACCTCATAGACCCTAATAGACCCCATCTCTGCTCTGTGCCTCCCCAAGAAAGCCCTCTTCTCTATCCCTTCACTGTGCCAGCAGCTCTCTATGACTGTCCAGTTTCAGAGGGGTCTCTCTCCACTGGACCCATCCCCATGGGGTCTAGGTGCCACATACACAGCCCTTCCCAGCATAGGGAGGGATGCTGATGGACAGAAGGCTGGAGAAAAGACATCATCAGTGTCCAGCGTCCTTGAACCCCAGCACTGGGAAGAGGTGGGTGGGATTTGACCCAGTAGAGGCTAATGTATGTAGAAGGGTGTCCTGCCAGCATGCACCCAGCACTTATTTTCTTACACGAAGGCATGGCTTCTGGATCCCTGAACACCAGGGTTGCCCGACCATAATACTCCACCTGTCAGGGCTGAGAGCACTCAGTCTGCATTTGAAGTGAAGCCCCATAACTGCTAATCTCTGCTGAAATCTCTCAGCAGGTGATAGTCTCAGGCTGCTCCTGATACAGTACACATCTGCATGGAAACATACTGGTGGAAACATACCCATTTCCTGAGCTTTGCCTTTAAATTGGTAGCGATACAAAATGTAGACCTCAGTCTATTTTTTCCCTTCCATCTTTTTTTTATACTTTCCTGGAGAGCCTAGGACCTATGTAGTCCAACTGCCAGGGTGAAGTACCAGAATAGCTCTTTGTGTCCGATTATTATTTGTATTGTAACACCTTAGAGATGCCCATCAAGTCTATTGCCCCATTGTGATAGACAGGGACAGAAAGCTCCCTGCCTGAAGAGCTTGTACTTTAAACACGCCAGCCGGGTTATAAGGCTATGAGAGATCAAAAAGCTTGCACAAGGTCAGACGTGTTGGGAACGAGAGGCAGAAAAAGGAGACTGGTCTCCTCCGCAGCTCGGGCATCCAGGTGACTTAGCAGAAGAACTTTGTAGCGCTCTACAGCATGATCCTGCCCGACACCTTGCTACCAGGCCAGACCTCCACGCAACTTCAGTGGTCACTAAAGCATGTCTGAAGTGCATCAAAGGGCAAATAAACTGCTTTTAACTTTGAAATGTAACAGCTCTCCTTAGACATATGCTTTTCCCCCTTTTAATTTAGTATTACGGTATATCTGCTCCCAGCGTAGCTTCAGGTCTGAGCTGATAACTTTGCCTGTAAGGACCCCGATCCCGCAGGGTGCGGTTCACAGCGGTCCTTGCCAGTTGTAAACATCTCTCCCCATTCACCTTGAAGCAAATATCAATTTGTCGTAAAAAGAAAATAAACCGAGTTGGCTGGACAAAGCAGCTGTTGTTATCCAGGTGTTTGGGGGCAGCAATGTCACTCTGCTGCCATCTGCTGGGGTCGGGGAGCAGTAGTTAGTAGGCAACCGTTGGGTCTCTGGATCATGGCGCACCCCCGTAAGGGGTCTTGTCGGATGCCTGATGAACCCGTTTGTGGCTGGCAAGCCCAATTCGAGAGCGACGCGGCTAGTTACAAGTTTCACGCATCCATGTGTCGTCTGAGTTGGAGTCCAAATTTACAGCACGCTGCTTCCTTTGTTCTTGCTTTGCTCCCAGCCTCTGGATCAAAGCCACTTGATGCTGAGCTGCACCCAGTGCTGGATGTTCCCTCCAGATTGGATGGGATTCTGCACATGGAGCAATAACCACCCTAGCTAAAGTGTTTTCTCTGTTAGCCACAGGGCCAGAGTTGAAGCAGAGAGAGTTAGTTAGCTGTGTTAGTCTGACGTCCAACAGAAGGCAGGGTAGATTGGCACCGTGTAGCCTGACTAAAATATAGATGCAAAGCTTTCATAACCCCAAGCTCACTCCATCAGCTGCTGTGAAAGAACAGGCACAGCACGGTGTGTAAAATGGAGAGGGTGATTTCCACTGCAAGCGTGCCCGTTCACAGCAGCTGATGAGGTGAGCGCAGGCTCACAAAAGCCCATGCTATACATTCCTGATGTAGTTATCCTACGAGCCAACACAGCTCCGTTTGACCATGATTCCTGGCAGCCTGGATGGGGGCGCAGGGCTTATCAGCAATACCCTGATGTGGATGTGGGATGATGCCACTGAGCACGGTGCAGATTCTCACCATTCATTCCTACAGATTTTGGATTTCCCTCCCCCCCGCTTCCCACTGTCATCCATGCAGGCAGGGAGATGAGCTCGTGATCTGCCTGCTCTTCTCACTTCCACTGTTTATGCATCTAGAATAGGAAGGGGCAGGATTTGACCCATCTCAAGTGACAGCGAGTGTGGTAGCGTGCAAGACTGATTGATAGGAACATGTTATTGGTGGCCTGTCCAGTGGACACCTAGGGTACTAGTAACCAGGCAGATGTCCGCAAGGCCCTTATCCCCAGTGCTTGGTCAGCAGGAGGAAGTGTAGCTCTGCATATTCAGTATAGTTCACAAGAGGAGCCTCCAACTGCAGTCATGTGAACAAGGATTCCTGAATGGGCAGGACACTTCCCTTTTGGTTTCTAACTCCTAAATACTAGCGAAAAGGGGGACCCCTTGTTCAATTGCTATAGTCACTATAGCCTCAGTCTCAAGCCCACTCAAGTCATTCAGACCCTTTCTACTGTCTTCCTTTGGCTTGGGATCCTGTGCCACTTGGGCTCTAGCCCAGTCCCCTGGTGTCCACACACAACGTGGGCTTAGATGTGCTTCGAAACAATCCTTGCTTGCCTGGCCAGGACCATAGGCTAGAACCTGGACTTCACTTCATCCCTGATTTGGCAGTGAGAGCCAATTTTCACTTCCTCTTCCGGGGGCTCTCTCATAATTCCCCGGGACTGCATTTTCAACATGGAAACTTATGGGCCAGTTTCTACATACTTGGCCAGTATTTGATCCCTCACTCCAGTGAGGTGTTGGACGGCCAGAGGGCCCTACAGAGGCTGCCTGCTCCCAAGTGTAAAGAGAGCAAAGCCAGATTCATGGAGGAGCGGTGAAATCAGCAGCTGTGAGCGCATCTGCAAGAGGGGCAGGCGAGGGGGATCCAGGGGGTGGCTAAATCCCAAACCTCATGGATACCTACTGCAAGGGAAAGAACGCCAACAGCAAGTCCGGCATTGCTCCATCTCCTTAGCCCTCCTTTCCAGGTTTTGGGGGCTCATCACCACCTTACCCTTCTGCAGGGATTGGGATGACCATAGAGGCAGAAGGAGCAGAGTTGCAGGAGAGACCACAGTGTTGGAGTAGGCCCCCGAACAGGCTGCATTGCCAGATGGGAAGGGCCTGGCCCCCCTTCCTCTCTCCCCATCCTTGGAAGATGGGTTTCAAGTGGACAGGAAGCAAAGAGTGAAGCATACAACTACTGACATTTGGACTGATTATGGGCGGGGGAAGAATCCATGCCCGTAGTAGCCCAGGCTTAGCAAGCCTGCCAGGGTGTGAACTGCTGTCTTGCAGCTCACGAGGTGAGAGGCTCCACACCAGCTATGAGCTGACTGCCCAGAGGAGTCTTCCATCTATTGACTCCTCTGTGAAATCCTATATGAACTTTCATTTCTACCCAGGAGAACTTTTACAATCTTTTCTCCGATGCCTGATGAAGGGGGTTTGTGCCCGAAAGCTTGCAATTAAAGAATTTTTTTTTGCAACAAATCTTGTTAGTCTAATAAAAGATATCATCTCTACTAGTCCTGATTGCATCTTGCAGCTCTCACGCTGGAGGAGTCATGCCGGTCACGGACAGCCTGCGTTCACAGGCCTAGTGACTGTGCTAAGAGAAAGGCCTCTGGAGACGGACGTGCTCGGCCTCCTGGGGCTGTTGGTGACTTGCTGTCTGGTGGGGAGGGCTGGACAGGAAAGGCACTTCTGCTCCCATTCATGTCTGCCAGAGTCTCCCCTCCTTGCTGTAGCATCAGCTGCCAGAATCCCTCTCACAAGCTCAGGACAGTCAGTGAGATTCCTTGGCAGGGTAAACTCCCAGTGGCCACCCCTTGCACTTACATTACTGGATGGACCAGTTAGCCAGCAGCAATACAGCTCTAAGTAGATGTAGGGAACTCCTCCACAGCCCTGGAAAAGCTGCTGCACCTTCCTTCATGCAATCCCCAGCAGATTCGTCCTCTACAGCTGCTCAAGCCAAGGATGAGGTCAAAACCAATCCCAGTAACAGGCCCTTGGCCTGAAGCCTCCACACCCCAATAAGGCTCCAAATATTATGTTTTTAAGCAATGAAGTAACGCTGCAATGCGTATACCAGTGTGTCTGTGGGACTGTAGCAGCTTCTGAGCGCGCCCATGTAGAAAGGTGGGCTAAAGGGATAGCAAGACGATAAAAGTATCAACCTCCAGCCTGGCCATGAGGTTAAGTGTGCAAAAGCAGGAAATGTGGTTGTTTCTTTCCACAGGCAGAGAAATCACTGGGCTCCTTCATTGCTAGTGCTAGTCTGGGACCCCTGGAGAAGCCTCTGAACCAGCAGGGGAAGGGGAATGGCTCATGAGTGGCACAAACTCTGGGTCCAGGTCAGACCAGCACCAGGAAGGGTGGGAGAGGGAGGAAGGGGAGTGGGTGGACAGAATAGTTGCTCAGTCTGGGGACCATGGGCCTGAGGAGGAGGGAGGAGGACTGGCAGAGGGAGCTGTTTGAATGGACCCACTACAGCACTATCCCTGGCACAGACCTGACTACCTGCGGCCTCTCCTCTCAAGCAGCGGTAGAAGTCTGAAGGCCAGTAACCTGCACAGGGATTTAGGAGTGGCAGTGTGATGAGCTGTGACAGTCTCTGCAGCACTTAAAAACCACCCACAGGGCTGGAAAACGGTGGGTGCATTCTGCAGCCTGGGATCCACTGGGCAGCAGTGACTGCTACCTAGGTGCAGATTTATGGACATGCCAAGCTGGTGATCATCGCCCCTGGCTTCTTTAGTGGCCAGAAAGAGCCCTAAGGGGACTGAAGCAATACGTAAGACCCTCTCCACATTCTGATTTTTTTATACTGCTTTTGCAGTCATGCAAACATTTACACCTGAAACAACGGTCTGGAGACCGCTCCCTCCACCAAGCCCAGTAGTATTCCACTGCAGCGGGGAGATTTACCTCTTGCACTTCAAAGCCAACCCTGCTAGGATTTATACTTGTTATTCCACTTCACGTTTTCAGCTTTGAAAGGATGATGGGGTCTCCTCCGCATGCTTTATGGGGTAACAAAACTCCAGCAGAACAGGGATGTTTCCAGCTGAGTAAATATAAGATATTTTCATAAATCCGAGGACTATTGGAACATCAACAACGTTATCCTATGTGGATTGTTATGACTTGGTATTTGCTAAGTCATATGTTGAAGCTTAGGCCTGTCTTTCAGCCTTGTCCTCTAATAAGCTCGCAACTTCATGTAATCCCACAGAGGGAACTTCAGTTAAATAAACTCTCTGAGCCCTCCTTGGAGCTCCACACAAACAGCTCGGGTGAAGATTAGGTTGCCTTTGATCATATTCATTTCCTTGATTGGGAATCCCATTCTTTGACACAGGATTAATGTCAGGGCTTTACTTCCTCCCCATACTTCAGATCTTGACACACGTCGATGACAGGATGGAAAGGAGAAGTATTTTTTTTTCCTGCAGGTGTCCTCGCTTTCTGGCCAGCGGATTTCAGTTCTCCAAGCAGTCAAGCTGTAATGCTTTGTGGCGTCTTTCCTGCTCCCTTGTGACCGACAGGGATAGACTGGCATTTAGCAATCAGAACATTTCCCTTGCCATGTGCGTGAATGCTGGTGCGACCCAAAAATTTGGGCAGAGAGCTGCGCTAGGGCTGGGATAGCCGACAGGGCTGACCAGCTGTGCTGATAGCCAACGTGCCCGGGGTCATCAAGCGATGTGACAGGGAGGCAGAGTTGATGCTGGGCATGCAGAGAAACTACTGCTTTGTTCAGCTCTGGATGTCTTGCATAGTCTGGGTCAAAGCCCCTCAGCAGCAGGCAGAGGAAATGCAGAGAGGGAACGAGCATGGCCAGGAGTATGCAGAGGGACAGTCATCTGGGTTGAAAAACAGGCTCTTGGGAAGATAATGCTTCATGTTTCAAAGCATGTGCCAGGCTCCTGCTTGTTAGGGGACCAGATCGCAAGGCCTGGGGTGGAGAGGGTATGGACCAGTGACCCCGCTTCTGCCTCTTGTGATATTTCTTGCACCTTCTTTTGAAATCTCCATGGTCTGCAAAGCACCATTAACAGTGCAACACTGGTGCCTTACTAGGAACCACTAATTAATGCTTGCAAGCTGCTCCAAGATGTTTGCCTGGAGGAAGTTAATAAGTACCCTGTCTCTCATTAGAAACCACAATCTTTAACCAGAACCATTTCCCAGTGCCTCATCCTACTCCACGCACTTGTGTCTGAAAACTAAGCCAGCCACGGCATTTCTACAGCATCTCTCCTCACGATCACCCAAAGCTGAAGCCATCAGCAGAGTACACTCATTCAGTTCAGAGAGTTTGCTGGTGGTGTTATTAACGAGGGGAGCTCTTCTCGGACCAAGATGATTCTTAGAGGATTTGACTTCAAATAGAAGAGGATAAAAAACAAACTCAAATAGGTGAAGGAAGAAAACCATGGAAGAAGGAAAAGTTATCTTCAGCATTAACAAGCCTAAGAATCACCAGAAAGATTTAGTAGGGTTGGAGTGCTGCTGTAGCTGTGATGGTCCGGGAAACAGGTGAGGCAGGGGTATTTTCGGAGATATCTTTTATTGAATAAGAAAGTAGTTTTAGCTCTTTCCAAAGTGCGTAGCACTTCTCTAATGACTCCTGCTGCTCCCCAGACATGCCCAGGTCTCCTAGACACCAGTCAGAGCATTGCTCTCTGTGGTTGCCACCTTCTCTTTGTTGTTCCAACAACCTGACGCCCTCTGCTCAATTTCTTCCCCCCGTGCTAACAGGTTTATGAAGGAGAGAAACAGCAGAGATCCAGGTGAGCTTTGCCACATCAGAAGCTGACATGCAGCAAGGTGACTGAGGGCTTAGGGATAAAGTAACCTTCAGATTTGGACAAAGCAATTGAAATCAAAGATTGCCAACAAACAGCAGTCTTCACGTTGCAGATCTCGAGATGGAAGTCTGTTCTTGGGTGGAGATGTTGCTGTTAAAATTGTATCCAACTGTACAATATTCATAGCCATGGTTGAGGGCATAAAGTCTAACCAGTTAATCATGCCCCAATGGTGCCCAGAACCCCTAATGAGGTTGAGGCTCCATTGTGTTGAATCCTGTAGAAGACAAAGCAGGAGAGTCTATGCCATAAAGTACTTAAAATCTTGATGCACACAACAGGCAGAAAATTATTAGAGGTACACTGATAGAGAATTTTTGGGCTGATACCGATGGTCAGTTTTTAAGGAGCCATATCGGCTGATACCGATCCAATTGCTGATATGCAGCCTGGCAGCTTGGAGACCAGTGTTGGGCTGGTAAGTCTGTTGGGGGAGAAGGGGTGGGGACAGGGAAGGGGCACAAGAGGGGCAGATTGAGGCTCCTGCAATCAGGGAGGGAGACGGGCTGGGGCAGGCACTGTACAGCTGGGGAGGGGTGGGGTACAGGATGGAGCTGCGAGAAACTTGTCCGCAGGGTAACGGGGGCACTCCCGCCACTACATGCACCCCTGAGGGGGAGGGGGGGGGGGCGGCATGTGCCTCTGGATCTGTGCATGGGTCGAGGGTGGGCTGCAACTGCAGGCTGGGGCCAGGGCAGCACTGGGTTCTTCCCAGCAGTGGCCTGGGCTGTGCTGTGCTGGGGCAAGTGGTAGCAGCACTGGGAGTGGGGCTATGTGGGGGGAGGGGCTGTAGCACCCCCCAAATTTGCCATAGCCCCCCCACCCCCCCTCCCTGCACCACTGCCACCTGCCCCAGCCCCAGCCCCAGCCCCTTCCCCCACAACAGACTTACCAGCTGGAAGCTGCTGGGCTGTGCTCCTGGCTGCCTGCATGCTGTGCAGCAGCTGAGTGCACGCATGGGGGCATTTATCGGTGACATTAATCGACCACATCAGCCAAAAAAAGCCAACTGCTGATACTGTCGATTTTCATTATAATCGGTGCCAATCCAATATGGGAGCGATGCATCAGTGTACCTCTAAGAATTATAGAAAGTCACGAGAGATTATCCAAGGCCACAAGACAGGCTAGTAGGGGTGGTGATGGGGAGGTTGCTTAGAACTCAGGAAATGTGGACCCGATGCCCTCCTTTGTGCAAAACTTTCTGCGCAAGTCATTAAGTTCCCCATCTGTGAAACAGGAATGGCACTGCCCTACCACTGCACATGTTGCAAAATGTTCAGATACTATAATAATAGGGAGGAGAGATAAGGGGTAGAAAAAGGCATGGAGGTATATAAATACCTAAAGATGTCAGAAGACAGATCCTTTTTTCAAAGACTGAACATAATGAAAAAACAAGGCAATATTTCTCATAACCTAGAAACTGAAATCAGAGAGCTCTTCAAATCCACAATTCTCAAAGAACCTGCAGTGTTTCTAATAAAACTTGTTAACAAGTTATGCCTACAAAGCAGATTTTTCTTTGGATTTCCCAGATGGTCTTAGTAAAGATAGTCAGATGCACTTCTTTCGTTGAGTCAGACCAGTTATTTTACCTGCAAATAAGAGGACAGGCACAAGCTCCAACAGAATAGGTGGCATATAGATGCCATCACAGCTTGTTACCCCGTTGTAGATGGAGAGACGGCACAGATGTCAGAAGTGGACCCTGACCAGCCACCATTTAAGAGCAGCTTGTAAAAGGGGAGGTAGCGGGAGAGCTAATTCTCTTCCATGCACCAATATCACCAGAAGATGGGAAGGTCAGCTCCGCCAAACCTTAATTAGCATCAATAAATACATTTCATGTGCCTTGGAGCTCATCGACAGCAAGCAGCAGCTGCCTGCTTCAGTCAAGTGAAAGCAAGTCCAGTCGCACGCTGTATGCGTATCGGGGAGCAGCGGATGTGTGCCAAGCGTGCGTGTAAGTGGGATAAGACATCCTGTGCGATGTGCACAGCTGGGATTCCAGGAGTCCTGCAGTGCCCTCTCCCCAGCTCAGCTCTCTCACACTGTATTTAGTCAAATACAACTGACCACATCAGCTCATCCTAAAAACACTTTGAAGGCACAAGGGTCATGTGCACAGGAGGGCCTTGGAGAAGCCTCACAGGGGAAACTCAGCTGGGAATCTAGAAGAAAATGGGGTCTGAGTGGGGGTCAGTGTCAGTGGGAGCAATAACAAAAAAAAAAAAAGGAGATCAATCAAGGAAGACCTCAGTGGTGTGTATTGGCACAGCTGCTTTTTTTTTTGTAGCCGTGTCTGTATGGTGGAGGGTAGCAGAATGGACCACAGACTGGGGAACCCTCCTGACCCAGGCTGGGTCATAGGCTTACCCAAGTGGATCCAGGGATGACCACAGTTTTCAAGGAAACATAGCAAGCAATGTATGTTAGCAAGGTTTCAGAAGTGCCTAGTGGTGGCTAATTCTGCTCTCACCCGAGCCGATGGAAAAAATCCCAACAGCTTTGCTGGGAGCAGAGTGAAGCCACCGCTAAATGTTCATGAAAATCCTTCTATAGATGCTGAGTGCCCAGGCAATAGCCAAGCCAGGCTGCTAAAGACGGGGGCCCATTTTTATATTAAATGACCTAGGCTTAACAGGCCTAGCTTATCATGGGAGGAGGGTGACAGGTTCAGCAATTTCAAAACAGGACAGAAGAAAAGCCACAGTATAGGACTCGCTCCATGGTTCCTCTGTAGAGTTTTGGGTGACTAAATTATCAGGTTGTCCCTTTCTTTTTTCACATCCAGGTTATGTTCCTATCCTCAGAGCCGGCATTCATTTCTGTCAGCCATCTGTCTGTTGTTCTAAGGGCCCACAGCTGGGGAAAGGTGCCTGTGGAGACCATGTTTTTCTTTCAAAATCAGCAAAATGTGTTCCCCTCTTTCACAGTTTGCAACTTGCTTGTAGCCAAAACTCACACGTTCCCATTCATTTGTTTTCTAGCTTTCTTGAGTGTTAGTCAACGCTTTTCCAAAAACGAATGCCCCGAAAGAATCTGCCTCAGCTCATCGCTTGAGTTGCCAGGTCTCATTCCCCATTTGCTTGCAAAGAACCAGCTCATTTGAAGGGGAGGCTGCACGGAGCCCGTGTGATCTTTCTGGTTGTGGGGAGAGAACAAATAAGAATGATACCACCCGGAAATTGCTCCCATAATTCTTTCGATTTTGGTGGAACGCAGCGAGTGGCATGAGCTGATGATCCCTCTCTGCAATTTATCTGAAGCCTGACAAACCATAAGATCACTTTGTCCCTTAAAATAGCAAATAACTGTAGTCTCTCAGATAACATTGTTGTAAATCATTACATTTTTGGTGGCAGCCACTCTAGTGACTGTAAACACCCCTATACGAATGAGCTCACTACATAGTGACTATAACGCATAGATGTGATGTTGTAGGTCTCGAGTACATGTAGCATCATAAGTGGTCCTTATATCAGGCACAACAAAAACTAAAGTACAAAAGGGAGATGTGGAGAGGAGCCTAGATATGGAACTGGAAAACAGTGTTGGATGGGGTGGTATTTGCAGAGACTCCTAGTTGTCTTATGCCAGGCCGGGACTGGGAGATGCAGGGTGGCAAGGCCTGGTGAAGCAGTTGGATGAAGGCAGAAGTCTGCCATGAAGTTCCCAACCCCAAGGGAACATGCTGGATTGTTAGGCACTTTTCCACAGTCACGGAGAAGTTGCTGATAAATAGGAGTGCCGTCTCACAGGACAGGCAGCGTTGTCGTACTTTGTGCTCTTTAAGGTTGTATCATGGAGAACGGATCTCGTTCCTTCCTCTTTGTAGCAACCTCTTGGATGTTTGACGGCTATTGTAACTGCATAGAGGAATGGCAGGGTCTCCCTTCTTCCTAACCCTCAAGTCATGTTGTGAGCCTTTGTATGGAGAATTGTTCAGTGCTTTCCCCTGAGGCCCTTGCCCAATCCAGGAGTTCTCAGTCCTAACAAACTGTACTACCGACCAGTATGCCACTCCATAGCAGAGCTGCTGTTTCCTTTTAGTGCCAAAGAAGTTGAGCTGGCTTGGTCCCTCCCTGCTCTACTGAGTTCTTACCCAGGGCCATGCTAAGCAGTGAGGGGTAGTTGGGTACTTGATATTAAGTTCATAACACTACTCAAAGTCCACATTACTTACCTCCTTTGCAGGCTTCTCTGTTCCTATTTGCAGCAGTCACATCTCCAGCTTCTTCCCAGGAACCTCATTCCCCATCAGGAACAGTAGTGTCCAGCTCTGGTCCAGATGCTTCCTTTAACTTCTCAGCTGGAACTGACTCCCCTCCTGATTCACAGTGCTTATAACCCAAGGGTGAGTAGAGCCAGCAGCTGTCAGGCAGCTGAATCTTAAAGTGACCTCCCCTACATATCACTTGAGGCTCTCTCTCCCACACTTCCCACGTGTTGGATTTGCAACCGCCATCATGCTATTCCACTATGGGTTTGCTCTTTTCTGGCAACATGACTTTGGTAGCTAAGGTTCAGAGTTGTGGTCCACTCTACCCCACCCTCTTCCCGTATCACAACTACTCAGCAAATACAAGACTCCCTGTCTTGTATTTGCACATATTTGCCTACTAAAATCTAAGTGTTTGTAGTAGATCTTTTTGCATTGCATCCTCTTCATTTCAGACCATTTCCCAAATGTGTTGAGCTCATTTTGAATGTAGTCCTGTCTTCCAAAGTGCTAACAACCTCCTCTAACTTTGTAGCACCTGCAAATTTGATATATCTACTTTCTGTTCCATCATCCAAGTCAGTAGTGAAAATATTGAATGGTACCAGACCCAGGACAAACCTTTTGGAAACCCTCTCAAGAGCATTTGGCAAAATATGCAGCCCAGAACCTTAATCAGGCAAATTTCCCATGGACTTTGACCAACTCCAATGGAGTTTCAACCAGGCTCATCTGCATTGTAAATTCAAGCTTAAAGCTCATTAACTATTCAAAGGATCGCTTCTCTGAAGACCTTATCATTCTTTCTTCTCTTTTATGAATTCCTCTTTTCATGGTAGGAACATTCTCTGGAATCAAAATTTAAAAGATATGTGTTGTCCATCTCCCAGAACCAAATCAGCATCGTGCAGAAGATATTACTGTCTCCATTGCTCTTATAAAAGGGTATGTATAATCTGTTTTGGGGTGTCTTTTATTCACAGCAGGCTGAGAAAAGCCAATTTTGCCTCATTTAAATGTTTATAGTTAAACATCTTTAAGCAGCAATGGGCCTGAAAAAATCTTGCCAGCTGCCTCTGGGGACTTAAGAAGTCCTTGGAATGAGATAAAATCTATATTGCAGCATTTGATAAAGCAATACAATGCAACTTCCTGCACTCTCTGCTGCATTACCTTCTATTTCCAAGCAGTGCTGCCTGCTTGGTGAGCCCAGAAGGCAGTGCTGGCTTTCCCAACCACAGGTGTATTTTCTTGCATACTTCCAGCTCTCCTCAAAACGTTCTATGCCAGATTCCTTTCCTGGTGTCATTGTATTAATGTATTTATAGTAAAGCATCATCCATTGCACATGGCACGGTACAAAAAAAATTAAACACAGTACAGTTTAAATCAGTCAAAGGTTATATACAGACATCTGCACATTTCCACCCCATAATAGCATACTCCCATCACTTACGACAACTACACAAAACACATTCTGCTTCACAGCCCAGGTCCCCAGCATTGTTTCCCATCCCAGCAAATCCTCTGGCCCTTCATCACGCTTCCCCTCTTCCAGAAGAAACCGGAGCAAATAGGTCCTGAGATTCAGATGAGGGGGGAGGACAACAGGTTTCAAAGGCAAAGGTCACTAACTCAGGCCACTCTGCTGATGACTGTTCTTGTCTCTGCCAGATGATAGAGTGCATCAGACGACCTTGGCGCCTGATGAATCTCTTGAGCAGACGCTCCCTTCAAAAGCTGAAGCCCAAATCATTTTGGCCTTGATGGATCAAACACAGCTGAAACTTCATTTGAAAAGTGGCCTGCAGCCAGCAGTTGTAAAGGGCTCACTCTGTGCAAGCCCTCATTAGCCAAGTAAGCTGTTGAATTCTGCACTTTCTGATAAACTTACAAGAATTAGCCTGGATGCCTGTTGCTGGGAAATCTTCCCCTATGCCCCACCAACGAGGATCCCAGTTCTATAATCAGGCATAAACCCAGAGTGGCTGGAGTTATAGAAACCTGGGCCTGATGGAAGATGGGTGTTGGTTGTTTTTTCTTCACTATTACTTTCTTTAATCCCTCCCTTTCCCCCCCCTCAAAAAAAAAAGAGCAAAAGATTTAAGATAGGCAAAGGCTGGAGTGATTGTCTGCATGAGATAATGCCAACTTGAGTATATCCACATGCACAAGGTAGTGCTGTGATGAGATATTTGAGCCAACTAGTTAGTCTTGTTGAAAAGTAACACCATGTTAACCCAGCTATTGTGCTTTCAGTACCTAGGGTAACTTGTTCAGAGCTAACTTGGGTATCTATGCACAACACTGCCTTGTGCTACGTAGACGCAGCCTTTGAGTGGGGGGTTTAAACTCCTTGCTTCTTTAAGTGAAGCAAATGATTCATGGAAGCACCAACAACTCCAGTGACTCAATGCTAGCTTGGACCAGCCATCAAGAAGTATGCTCTGATTCATGGGTAGCAGCCAATGCTAAATGCTTGAACTCAAATAAGATGATTAACATGCCTGTTAATGCACCCTGATGTCACCTCTCTCTTAAACAAAGCAATTCTGATTTTTAGTAGAACTCATATTAATTCCACACTTCCAAACTTATGTGGAAAGAGCATTAAAGGCTTTTGGTAAAACTGCCCTATTTCTGCCAGACTTGAAAATTATGTTAGAGCCAATTAGACTTCACTTGCTCTAAGAGCACTGAAATCCTTGAGCATTTTAAGAGTGGAATGATTAGCACATTTGAGAGATGTTTTTCACACACTAATATGCAGTGACTTAAGAAAGTAGGCCATTAACGCATTTTGTCTTATTAAGCAAATCTCCCACCACCACCCGCTCTACACTGGGCTTCTTTCCAGGTCTAGTAACTAGCAATAAATCAATCTTGGACTCTCATAGGGTGTTGACTTTCCTTTCTGTACTGTAGGTTGGGTTTAGGACATGACAAGTGATACTGCAGGATGTGATGCAGGTGTGGGTCTAATGATTATTGTTCTTCAGGTAGCAACTCTTCCTTAGGCCACAGCCGTTTTTGCTGCCATTCTTCACATGCTTCTCTTCAGTATCAGAGAGGGAGTCTTCCTCCTCTTCATCGCTCCGGTCATCTTTCAAGTGCTAGACAGAAGAAAACACAGTGAATGCATACTGATATCTATGATTACATTTGCTGTCAAACTATGAGATTACATTTGTCAGTGCAGTAAAGGTACATTTTTCAAGAGACTAAGAGGTATGAACAAGAAACGATCTGGATTTTCAGATCTTTGAGGTGGCTTGAAAAATATCAGCCAATAATTTTTAGAATTAATTTAGCAAGTGCACTTATCATTCCTG
>NW_005841946.1:825545-843909 GCF_000455745.1 Alligator sinensis
ATGAGATCATATCTACTTGAGAATTCAGCACCGTCTCCCTGGAGACATGTCCATCCTCCTGCTATACTCATTCAATAAAGCCCGTGTGAAAGGGGACAAGCAAATGGGAACCAGAACATCTGGAAATGCTATATAAAATGTCAAAGCTGCTGGGCAAAATTGTTCCCCTCCTCAAAAAAGGTGGTTGCTGACTTGTCTTATAATCACAGAACGATAGAATGTAAGACTGGAAGGGATCTTAAGAGGTCATCAACTTCGTTGTCCTGTCCCAAGGCAGGGTAAGCTCAACCTAAACTATTCCTGGAAGATATTTGTCCAGCCTGTTATAAAAAATTAGGAATGACAGGCAGCCAGCTGTCTGTTCATCCTAACAGATCCAAAAACACCTCAGAAAGCAAATGCTGCCTGAGAAGGTACCTGTGTGCAGCCTTGGCCATGTCATTTGACCACTTACTGCACTGGATTCCCCATTTGGAAAGCGGTACTAATCATCCCAGGATGTTGTAAGGATTGATGGGCCAATGAGAGAAACGTTGAAGGAATCCCAGGGTGTTGTAAGCATGAGCTGGTCAAATGAGAGAAACGTGACATATGTGCTAAGCATTAAGAATACCGTTAGCAAAGATGCAGGAGTTATGAAGTTGCCTGTTGATGTTGGGTGAAATGTACTCCGGTTTCAAAATTACTGTTTGTACCTCAACATGTGGGGTTAACCTAGTTCTCAAACTTGGGAATCATAGAATATCCACTTGCACTTATTACCTTGCCACTTGAAAGAGGACCCCCTGCCATCCAGCTCCTGTCTTGTGCAAATCAGCTAATGTCACATTTATTGCAAGAAAAATTCAAAAGTAAAACTAGAATGAAAAACCTTGTGAGGAAGGCAAAGGTGGTACACTTTAGCTCAGGAGGGAACGGCAAGGAGAGCAAGCTCTTTAGGAGCAAATGTCATTCATTTTTCCTGCTCCAAGACTCAAAAACGTGACAGCTACTAGCTAACAGCCCTTCCCAGCTTAGAACAGTTGCCCGGTGTCCACCTAAATATATTACTGTGAAAACTAGGAAGTAGGTAGTAGAAACACCTGAATCTAGTGCCAATTGGATGATATTTGGCATATTACACAAATTGTACCCTTTTTGCCTTTTTTGTCCTCCTCCAGTCTCATGCCAGAGCATGTTCAAGGGCTGGGTCCAGCAGTGGGCTGGCCCCAGCAGCCTTATCTGGGGGCCTTCCCGGGATGCAGCAGCAGCGATCCTGCCACTTGGAGCCTGGCCGGCAGCTGCAGTGTGGCTCTAGCCAACCAGGCCCAAATTTTAAGCACTGCACACTGTCCCCGTGTGCGCTGCTCCACCTTTTTTTTTGCATGGGGTTTTTGGACCTCTGGATATCCAGGGGTCAACTCCCCCTTCCCTCCGCAGCATTGCTCCCTTGAAGCATGGAGAACAGCTGAACGTGCCATATGCGACACCGCGGACGTGTCTGCGGTGCCACATACTGCACTGCCGTGCTTGTCTGGACATGGCCATTGTGGCTTTGAGTGTTCAAAGATTCTTTATATATTTCTTCCAATGAAATAATTTGGGAAATATCATCCTGGTCCTCTCTCTTGAGGTTTCCCCATCGCTTTTCTCTCTGCCTTGAAGCTACTTTTCTAAGAGCAAGGATATTTGGACTCCATTCATAGATCCCCATCATTATCAGTCTCGTCCAAAGACTGCCTGGGCTAGAGACTGACTCCCTTCTGGCGCCAGAGGTGATCTCTTTGGACCAGAGATGAGATGCATTATGTAAAAAACTTGTGCTATTCTTCCTTGATCAGTGAATAAGCCAAGGATTTCAACCCCAAGGTTGTTAGTCTGGTACCTTTCATTAGCACTAAATTCATACATAAAAATAAGCGACAGCTAGAGCAGTAACTGCTTTGATTGCAATCTCACATCCCCTTAATATATTAAGTTTCAATGAAAACATATAGGACTAGAAAGAAAATTAAAGCCCAAATTTTACTGGCCTCATCACAAAGTATAAACTTCCTGGGGCTCTTCTTTGTCTTTTCCCTGATAACATGTAAAGGGTATCAAAACAAACAAATCTCACTGTAAATACTGGAGAATAAACTTGGCACGTCATCAGTTAGAGGAAAGGAAGGGGAACCTTTCCCACACACAATTTATGAGGTCCCATCGCATTCAGATCACCTCTGTTACTTCCTGCTAGTGTCGGGGTTTGTCATTATGGCCCAAAGTAGAAACGTTCTCTGGGGTTCATTTTCTTTTCTTTTTTTTGCCATGGGAAATCTTTAGGAAACAAAGACAAACCCAAATCAAGATTGCAGGGCCTAATGCGACATGGAATGAAGTCACTGGGCAGCATCCCATGGACTTTCAACGGGCCTTGAACCAAGCTCATAAAGCTGAATGCAAATGGAGAACGTGCTTCTGTGAAAACCTACCTTCCTGCCAAGCCAGGACAGAAGTCCATCTACGCCTTGCTTCTGCCAAGCATTTCAGGTCCATTTAATTCTGAACATCCACTCATGCCCATGGAAGCCAATGACTTAAATGTAGACTTACACTTAGGCATATATTTTGCTGAAGAGATGGACTGATGAATCAAGGCCTTGATCCATCAAGTCCTGCATGTCTTGCAGTCAGCCACTCCCCATGGGGTAACCACCTTTTCACAAGGCAAAAGCAGGGACACATGCCCCCTTGGACGAGCTGCCTGTGGCTCTGTCCCGCTCCCTGGCCAGGCCCCGTGGCTGCGCATTCCCATCCTGGCCCCAAGCCCCATGCTGGCTGCACAACACCCCCAGCCCCAGCCACCTACCCTGCCCCACTCCCTCCCTCACCTCTGTCTTCCCTCTGTCACCAATGCCCCTCTTCCCCGCTAGATTTATCTGCAGGCAGCTGGGGCAGCTGCTGTCCACCTCTGCCTGGGGCTGTGTTCCTGATCACACACATTTGTGCACACGCACACATGCAAATAGTGCCTGCTGTGTCCCACTCCCCTCAGCCCCCTTTGCAGGCAGGAACCCTGCCAGCTTGCAAGGGGAAACCTGCAGTTTCCTGCAGTTTTCTCACGGTGAGCAGAAAACCGGGATCCCTGCACATACTGGGACGATAGTTGACTGTGTGCAGGGGAATTCAAGACAAGCGCTGTCCTGGAGTCATTCAGCTCGGGGCCAGGGCTTGATGTTTTTATTTCCACTCAATAATGGAGGGGTGGTCACCCTAACGCCCCAACATAATTGACCCTGGGGTTCTTGCCATCATTCTAATATTTCTTTAAGAAAAAACACTAGTATTTGCTGTTGGTTGGGATCTGGCAGCCAAAAATATGTCCATGTATGCAGTGCTGAGCCTTGGGTCCTCCTAGGATGGTTTCAGTAAGGTGGCCAAGGCCACAGCACTGCACTACAGTACCAAATGGCAACATGAAACATTGTGTGATCTGAAAACAGGTTTTAAAAAATCTGATAATCAAATAAAAGACATGCTTAAAAAACAGACCAGGTGGTCATCTAATATTTGCGTGACCTCCCCCTCCCCAGCTGAGAGCCTCGTGCTTTTGAGTTATCTAGGTATGCAATCTTTTAGATTAGGTTTTATGAACCAAAGTCTTGTCTTTTGATGCTTGGATGTTAATGAACCCCTGACACTTCATTTATCCTCACCTTTACAAGTTACTTTTCCTTCCCCCTGCTCCACTAGTGATGTCATATTAATGGTAAAGCAACTATGTATAGCTGATCTACTTTGCTTCAGAAGGTAAGGTAGGTACCAGGGGTTCTACCAACATTTTTATATACATGACTTCCTTCCTCTAGGGATGAGAGTGTGATCTGGCATTTGAAGCCTAGAACTGAGTCAGGAGATACGTTTGGTTCCCAGCTCTGCTCCCGACTTGCTCTCTTGGGCACAACATTTTCCTTCTTGTACAGCAGTATCCTGCACCCTACAAGGAAGATGACAAAAACCTACAGCAGTCGCAAAGATGCTTACTGAGCTCAAGCAATCCATGTTTCCCAAATGCTTAGATAAGTGACTCTTAACCAGAGTACTATGGCCATGTTAGGTGTAAAAGTGCCACTACAGTGGTTCACAAGTTAATTCCAGAGATTTCAAATAGGAACCCAGAGTGTCCAAACCATTTTGAGCTGTTGTGGTCTTTCTGAACAAAATAATTGCTCTTTTTCCCCTAGTCAAGAAATGAGTGAAAGCTAAGAGCTGGCATTTTCTCAGGGATGCCTGGAGTTTAGAAAGGACAAGAACCATTAGCTTAGGTAAAAAGCCCCCATCTACACTAAAATTGAAAGGTTGGTAAGCATCATCAGCACCATCATTATCCAGAAGAGATGCAAATGCTGTAGGATTTCAGACTGGTGGCTGCAAATGTTCTTTGCCGTCCTGGAGCATAATAGTGGTTACAGAGTGAACCTGTTTGGTTCTGGAAAAGTTTATTTTTGAAGCCTTGAGGGCTTTCAAATGGAAACAATCTGCAGAGACTTAAACTTTTATTGTAACACTGAACTAGATAGAACATTCCCTGTCTTTAAAAAAAAAAAATAAACACGAATAATTTTGAGAAAGTATGGGCTTATGTGTTGACTAGTTGGGTAGGCAGTAGTGTTGTGCAAAGCTTCAGATTGGGATTCGGATTCAGAGATGATTTGGATACTGAATCTACAAATCCAAAGCTTTAGGCTTTCCGAATCGATTCAGAGCTTCTGAATCGATTCGGAAAAGATTTGGAGATTCGGCCATTGGGTATAATGGGGAATCAATGAAATATTTATAACTTTGTTGATTTTTGGCTTATTTGGATGAAACTCTGCTGAGGGCATGAAGCCTGCCAAGTTCCAAGGTGATGGGTGTAGGGGTTTCTGGGAAACTATCAGCAGTTTGAGGTGCAAGCAAAACTCATGACATATGTGACACTGCATGTGTGTTAAGGCGCAGGGGGGTGAAAACTGCAGGTCTGCTAGGCCCTGCTGCAGCCACAAAGCCTGCCAGCTGTCAAGAACATGTGTGGAGGGGGAGTCTGGGTTCTGGGGCCCTGCACCTCTGGCTGCAGGCAGGCAAAATTTGTGACATGGGTGCTTGTGGGGACAGTGTGTGTTCAGATGCGCCCTTCCTGGCACTGGGGCCTCTGCACAACATGGCAGTGTGTCCCTGTGAGGCCTCCTCTTCCCCTATAGCCTTGGTTCAGTCCACCACTGTTAACAACGGCAGGTCAAAATAACTTAGCTGGCTCAACACCAGTAGCATCAGCAGCAGCAGCAAAGGTACCCAGATGGAACGGTAACAAAGGTTATAAAGGAATAGACAGCAAGAAGTAAAGATGTTGTGTTGGGTATATGTTACTCGTGGTGTGTGATGGCTTCTCTTGTGTTTTTATGTTTCTTATGAAAAAAACCAAAATAGTTAGAAAAATCTCTCTTAGGAAGCTTTCGGGTTGAAAAACCCTTTGTCAGGCTGAAGAAGTACCTGCAGTTGGTCCTGGATGGAAGGAATAGTAAAGAAGCCAGAGGCTGGCCTGGCATGCAATGCAGGCAAGAAAGTCAGTCAGTGAACATGGGAATGGAGGCGTCAGGGGGTGAGGGACAGGCTGGGGTGCAAGGGGGGTGGAGGGAAGGGGATGCAGCAGTGCAGGTAGAAGTGCAGAGGTGCCTGGGGAGTCAGATGTCCAAGTTTTGCCTGCCTGCGGCCAGAAGTGCAGGGCCCAGAACCCAGACTCCCCCTCCCTGTGCCCACACACACACACACACACACACGTCAGCAGTTTGAAGTGCAGTTTCTCAGAAACCCCTACACCTATCTCCTTGAAACATGGCAGGCTTTGTGGCCTCAGCAGGGGCTACCATCCCTGCAAGTTTCATGTGAATCAGCCAAAAAAACAACAAAGTTATAGATATTTCATTGATTCCCCATTATACCCTAGTGCCAAATCGCCGAATCTTTTCCAAATCAGAAGAGCAATTCGGATCTCTGAATCCAATTGGAAAAATCCGAATCAAATAGTTGCCTATTTGCACAGGCCTAGTAGGCAGTTGGGAAGGCAGTGGAAGTTATGATAGGACAAACTTGTCAGTAATAACTTCCTCTGTAACTAGAAAGTGGAACAAGTCCATGCACACAAATTATTTACAATAAACTATCATGAAGCTATTAGAAGAGCATGGGTTAAGGTCAAGCTTCTTTTAACTCTGACCCTGCAAGGATGACAAGCAACAAGACACTGCCAGGGTTTTCACTACTCTGGTTCCAAGATATTTTTTTCTGACCCCAGCACATAACATATTAAAATTTGTATTTTCCAACTCAAAAGAATAATGCCTCCATTTTTGCTACTCGTGCACTGGGATTGATAAATAGTACTGTCAGATATAACCACCTGGCAAATTGTAGATACGAGACCAACTTTAATTCCTAAAGCTTTTATGGTATCAGCTGAATTTCCTATTCAGGGAAACAGGTCTGTTTTGGGGAACAGACCTCATGGACATGTGTTGTTATGCTCTGAATGACTAATCAATTTAATCTTTCTAAATGGGTGACTGCTTTCAAAGTTTATGAGAAGCAACATTAATGCTATAAAGCCTGAAAGAGAGTCATTTGTAATGAGGCCAAAACTGCACATTTTTATAATCTTTCCTTTTGTTTAACCCTCCACCTACTGGTCACCCTGGGTTGTGTTTTTTTTAAAGTTAAATGAACCATATTTATCATATGTTTTCCCTTCTTACCTTTTTACTGTTACAATTTGTATCATTCAAACTGTTAGCACCTACCCCTACTACCAGGACAGTACCAAAGAGTGAACCAAATCGATTTACTCTATAACCAGTACTGCTCTTCAACATGGAGCAGACATCTAATGCTACCAGATTTGAAATGGCTTAACTGCATTGCCTTCAATGCAGTCACCCGCTATGCATCAAGGCAGGATGGACTTTGTTCATTGAACAAAGGCGGCAACGACCTCCCCCAAATTCTTCCATTTCAAAAGAGCAGTGTTTCAGAAATTCATGCAGTTCAAAGGAAAAAGAGCCAGCAGGTCGCCTAGTCTGACCTCTCAAAGAACATCAGGTGAAGAATTTCATCTAGTTTTGCCTAGAATGAGCTCAAGATTTTGTGTTCCAGCTTCCAGAAAGATATCCAGCTTTATTTTAAAAGACTTTCAAATAAAATCCTGCAGATTTCTATGGCCAATTTATCTGCTGTTGTAAATGGGTGAAACCAGCAGAGAATCTGGCCCAAAGGGGCCAAGTGTGGGTCATAATAAGGCACCAGAAAGCTGTTCATCTCAAATGTCCTGATAAGCTCCCAGTTCTACATATCCTCTGCTAAATTTAAGGAGAACAGTATGAGAATATTAGGACAATAATTACAGCTGCACTTGGTGGCTTGTGGGTGACAGCGCAGGGAACATTTTATCCCTAAAAGCTCTTGTGCTGGATTGGATCGAGCATGACAGCCTGTTTCTTAGTGCCTGAATACAACTGGAGCAGTGCCTACTTCAGCGAGGGGAAGGTCACAGAATGGACATCTCCTCGTGCAATCCAGCATGCGTGCAAATAGCTGCAAACCTTTGTGGGGAATGACAGGCTCCATCTGTTCTAATGCGGAGCCCTCTGTGCCGCGGGCAGGCCTGCTTAGCTTTCGAAGGCATTGAGCTCCCCGGTGTTGCCATCCCCTGGAGCACCCTTCATTCCTGCCCTCTTCAGCTTTGCCTGAGGATGTAGTGAGCAAGGATGGTATTGCAGAAGAAGACAGACAGACAATGCCAAGACAGCAAGGCAAAAATAAATATTATAGGGACATATGATATTGTAACAACACGCTATTGTATAGCAACACAAAATATTATGACACAGCTTTAGCAACAAGCCTTTCAGGCTCTTGGATATATAAGTAAGAGTGCTTATTGGGAACAACACGCCCTTCACCCAAAAGGGCAGGTTCTAAACTGAACTGCATTGCAAACTCTCAAACCCCTCCTTTCAAAGAGTAAGCTGTTCCCAAAGTGCAGATTGAAACATGAACATTCATAGGGATAACATAGGGAGGAGGAGGGGAAAACCCTGAGCAGTCTTAGCAATCTTTTGAGACAAAGTTCTGGTGACTCACAGGGCTCAGACATGATGAGTATACAGACATCCGCAGGAAGATAACCATTAGCACACATCAAATTCCAACGCCAGCTTCTCTCAGATGCAACCTTGAAAAGACATTATTTCTACAAGGGAGTTGAGTTAAGGCTCATTTGGCAAAAGTGAAGGTGACAGGTCCAAGGATGTGTCTACGCTTATAAGTCTCACCACTTCCACAATGCCATTTAGGAATTTTAGGGGATATGATTTTTTTTAAAAGCCAAAATAGTCATGTTAAAGGCCCCAAGTGTGCAGTTATTCTGGAATAAAGGTGCCTTCACATAAAAGAGAGGACCTTTTGACTTGAAGTTGTGTCAGCCCAAGCATTTTGATGTTGTGTAGGTGCATCTACCCTGGGGGAAGCTGTTTATACTCCTTTTTAAAATCTACCCAGGTCATTAAAATGACTCAATTCCTGTGCATGGGCAAAGCCCGAGACCAAGCCTGAAGAACTCCTGGCCTGACGGCAATCTTTCTCTAAAGACTTCTTTTTTGACGTGCATATTCAGCTGCCTTTGGCCAGAGAGAATTGGCATTGGGTCTGCTACCAGAACAAGGCACAGCTTGCAAGTCCAGGTAGGCACATTTACCAACAAGACGCAGCATACAAGCCCTACATACACACACGACCGATCTAGGTTAAGTCTGGTAGCTTCCAAGGCTTCCCCTACATTATGGAGCTTCTGCTGCTATAGCTCTGCCAGTGTAGTTATGTTGGCGTAGTGCCCATGGTGTAATGGAGATGTATATTGGGGTTCTTGTGCCAGTTTGGCGACACCATTGCCCTGAACACCACACACTAAGCAAGAACCGCCTTCTGCCAGCACAGCTACATCCACCCCAACACAGCCATCTATGCAGGATAGCTTGCATACCCCAGCAGACCTTTGCAGCATAGACTAGACGCAAGACACGTGTGTGCCACTAATAGGCGCACAAAGTATTTAAAAGGGATATTACTCAATTCCTAGAATTTGTTCACCATTTAAAATAAGAACGGGACAATTAAATAATATAAAGAACAAACATTTGAGAGTTGAAAAACTTTCCCACGAGTCTCTAAACCATGCCATGTCTGAAAGTATGAAAATGTTCATTTAAGCTCCCAGCATCAATCAAGACTCTGCTCCCCTACTTCAAACACTGACACTTGGTTGTCAGGCCCAGACTCCGCTATCCCAGAGAGGACACTACAAAACTGCCCTGCTCAATAATTACAAACTGAATACCAGCCACTGCTGGTAGAAGCAGAGTCCACATCACATATAAATCAGCATGTACTACATTAATAAAATATGACCATCATAAGACCAATTGACACGTCTCCCACACCGCTGCTGGATGCCTATATAAACAGGGGCGGGCAATTATTTTGAGCAGAGGGCCGCTTACTGAGTTTTGGCAAGCCATCGAGGGCCACATGACAGGCAGCCAGGGGCAGATAAATATTAATTTTCTAAATTTTTTAGGGGCCCCGTGGGCTGGATAGAATGGCCTGGTGGGCCGCAACTGGCCCGCGGGCTGCATTTTGCCCACCCCTGCTATATAAATTTTAGCCCATTCATTCTTCAGCTACCGATCAAAGGCTTGATATCCTCAATACAGGCAACAGGTTAATTTTTAATATATTTATCCTAAAAAATACCAATTATAGGGCCTTACATCTGAGAAGCATCAGAGTTGTACATGAGCGCATTGTTGGAACTCAAACATGGACAAGAAAACACTTAAGTTCCTGTTGCATGTGTGTAATCTAGAAACGTGACCTTGTGTTGTGATTCAGTCTCACCCCTCTTTTTTTAGCGTGTCAGAGGTACAGAGGAATCTCAGGTATACCCAACAGAGTTGGTATTCCAGGGTAAATAAAATTTACAACCCATGATTCACTGGGCTTTTGCGCTAAATACAGATGCACAAGGATGGAAAAAGAAGTCAATTTAAAGCAGTAGAAACTGTAATCTTCTGCACTGCATAGTTTCTAAATTGATGGTATTTAGGTTTTTTGGAACCATAATCTTCTATGGGCATTTTTACATGTGCTCCGGGGATGGAGGAGCGGTGCTTTAATTAAAGCAGCTCCAAGAGCCGCCCTAATTAAAGCACTGCCGTGTCTTGTGCATCAGCACCTTCACAATTCAAAATGGTGGCGAGGGCACTTGAACTAACGCTTGTTTGATGAGCTTTAGTTCAACTGCTTCCGTCGCCATTTTTAAGCACAGGGGCGCTGATACACAAGACGCAGAAGGCTGCTGGAGCGTAGTAATTGCCATGCTCCAGCAGACTCGATTAATCAAGTCTGCTCCAATGTGATAGCCTTCCAGTGCATTGGAGCAGCCTCCGTGCTTGTGTACAGGCACGCCAAAGTTTCCTGACTTTCAAACATTACTTTATAATAATTAATAAGAACCATCTCAGTGTCAAATGTTTATCTTTTGCAATAACCATAAGGCACTAAATCAGGTTTGTTCAAATTCTGAGGTACATATTAGCAACCTCTACCCTACATTGAGCATTTACATTTCAAAATCTAAATACATATCAACTGTGTCTTGATTTTCTAATATGAAGGACAATAAAATCTATAGTCTTGACACATACCACAATCCCTTATAATACAAAGATGAAAGCTATTAGTCAGAACAAAAACCACTGATTCAAAGTCAGGAAAAGGATAATGAAAAGACAATCCAAATAGACAGAAGGGGTAGCTTTCCAACAAAGAGTTCCATCAAGTTGATAAAACTTTGAATTCAACATGTATAATTTAATCAGTGCAACTCAGCTAACATATGACTTAATATGACGTTAGCCTCCACAAGAATGTAAGCAGAGTACTTTTGGCTTCAAGCAAATTACTCTAAACTTCCAGCATGGGAGATTTTATTAGAAAAAAAATGTTTTCTTTTTAACATCATTCATGCTAATTGATACAACTCATTTTAATCCTCAAATGGAATAAGGACTGTAGACTCTTTCTTTCTTTGTTTTCAAAGCAAGATGCAGAAAATGTATACAAATTGTGCTGAGCATCTTGTAGCCATAAAATCTTTTATTGATTCCCCGCCCCGTAATACTTATTCCTAAAAATCCAAACAGGATTTGAGAGCACAAAACTAAACAAAAAAAAGTTAAACATAAAATTACGCAAAAGACGATGCTAACATTTTGAAACAAATAACTTGATAAAAATCAAATGGGATTTTAAGTGTCATTCTAACATTAAGCCCTAGATTTAACTTCAAGTGATACTTTACCAACTATCACTTGTTTTACCGCTCTGCATAACACATATGTAACTGGAACTATATTGCTTGGTTGCGCAGAAGAACCAAATCATCGTTTACAGTTAATCAGGTACTCTGTGGTTTCAATAAAGTCTGCAGGTTCTGTTGCCGAAATCCACTAACTTAACCTTGCACTCAAGTGTATGTAGCTTTACGATAATGTCAAAAGCCCAGGAGGTACTGAATGAGTCATAATGTCCCACTGCTTTTTGAATTATTCCAATTTTAAATCCACACTTGGCAAAGAAACAAAGAACAATATAATAAGCATTTGATGCTGTTTTGCAAAGTGAACTTTTTTTTACCCTAGGACAAAACTTACACTAAGCCAAAGGGTTCAATGTTATGAACCTTTATCAGAACATGCAGTTTGAGTCCTCGTTAGGAATGCTTCCTTAGATACAAGAGCGATTATGAGGCATGTATGCTTTCTTTACTTCACTATGTACAGCACTGTAGTTGAGTTGGGTACATGAAACAGTATTGCTGGTTATTAGTATTATTTGCAAAGCCCTAGTATTAATATTCACTAGCCTAACTCTGTGATGCCCAAGGCATATGCTCAAGAGAAGGGCAGGAAAAGTGCTTCAGGGATGTCCTCAAGGCCATCTTACAAAAATGCAACATCAATGTCAACCCGTGGGAGACTATTAACTCAGGGCTGCCCCAAATGGAGGAAGAGTCTGCTGTACTACTTTGAAACCTCAAAACAACAACAGGAGATGGAAAAACGGGAGCAGCAGGAACAGCATCTCACAGACCAGGTCATGAATCCAGTACTGCCTGCTCCACACAGAAACACATGTCCAAGCTGCCGTAGAGTCTGTCGATCCTGGATAGGCCTCATCAGCCATCTTCGGACACACAGATAAGACGATCATGGAAGGCAAATCATCCTCAACTGCGAGGGATTGCTGAAGAAGAGATCTGTGAGGTATCTACTTATTTTCATGAAAAATGTGTTTTTACTATTAGCATTTTTTGGAAGTTTATAGTTCTGGTTTCATAGAAAGGCTTTGTTTTTTTAAAACACATGGAAGGAAGACAGATGTAATTAAAGAATTGTCCCCCTGCCCAAGGTGCCCACAAAACATGAATACATTTGCAAGAGCCACCGTTGTATCGTATCCTTCACAACTTAGGTGCAATGCTATAATTCAATTGCCCTCATCTTTGATGACGAGCTGGCAGAGATCACAGGTCCCACCACATATTTCTTCTCGAGATGAGACAAGAACCATGTTGATCAACATACAGCTCAGCCCATTCAGAGCAGTGACTCTCTGCTAGTTATATGGCCTGTATCAATGATAAGGATAACCCAAGGTCACAGGGCTGGCCTGTGCACTATACTGAGAACACCTCTGGTTACAGACATGCTACATTAAATAACATGGATACAGTGAGCAGCTTTCCTAATTAATACAAGGGACTTAACATATCTATGCCTTATCAGTCTCTGGACCACATGCATTTTAGCATGGCTCTAAGTTTTGTACTGATTATTAGGGCTGTGTGAAACTTCCGTCCCCGATTTGATTCGGCAGAGATCTGGCCCGATTCGGTGGCCAAATCAAATCAGAGGACCCTTTAATCTCCCCGAATCAAATCGGAACCCTCCAAATCGATTTGGATAGATTCGGACATAGACACAGTTTTTTCTATACATCTCTAGGTAGCAGGTGGCTCACGAATGCTGTGATGCTAGGGAGGATGGAGTGTCCTACAGAAGCATGGGGGGCTCCCCAGCACGCTCGGCTGCAGACCCAGAAGTGGAGCAAGCAATCCCAGTCCACTTCCAGGTTTGCTGGAGAGCGCGCAGGGGGCTCCCCTGCACCCCTCCATCTCGGCAACTGGTGCCTCCGGTGTCTGGGGGGTCACCCGGGGTCCACCCATAGGCAATCGCCGAGCCAAAGGGGTGCGGGGGGGAGGAGAAGCGTCCCCCAGCAGACCCAGAAGTGGACTGGAAGTACTTCTGATCCACTTCTGGGTTCGCTGCCAAGCAGGAGGAGGCCCCCCCCCCCGTGCTCTTGTGGGACTCTCCATCCGCCCCAGCATCGCAGCATTCATGAGCCACGCTGGTACCTCAAGGTATGTAGAGAAAACATTTAAATCTGCGTCTATGTCTGAATCATGGATTCGCTGAATCAACATCAAATCTTCAGATTTGGATTTGGCCGAATCAAATCAGGGACAGTGGTGTGAATCAACTAATCAAATCACTGTCCCCCGATTTGGGCCAAATCCAAATCGAACAGGGCCCCCTTTGCAAACCCCTACTAATTATCCAAAGCAGAAACACCACTCTAAAACCCACAAGAGATACAAAGTTAGGGAGGGAAATATCTGCATCTTCCAGCAGAAGATTCACTGTAGGAGACAAAAATGTGATACTACAGATGAACGTCTGCTTCTACCCCATTAGTACCAGTATTTCTATGATTCTACATTTTTATGATCCTACTTGTGAGATCTACTATATCTATATATTTTTCTAATCACTCAAGCATTATAGGAAGGATTTTTCAAAACTACCTAAGGACCATGGGTTGCGCAAGTCTCATTGAAAGTATTTCCCCTCCATCCAGAAAGGACCACATCTCGTTATACAATATGTACTCCAGCATCTGATAACACAGCCTCATTTACAATCAGACCCTGCACTGCACCAGTAGCTCCCCCATCATGACCAGTCGTCAGCAACAAATATTGACAAAAATCCTACGTATGCAAAGCATAAATCCTGCATGTTAAGGAGAGGTTTAGTACGCTTGCTTAAAGGTCTGAGCCTGCTGGGGCAAGTCACCAGACTAGTGTCTAGGTGGAGGGGTCAGCTCATTTCCTGCCCTTTTTTCCATGCAGCAGGAGTTACATAACATTACATTTACTTCTCAATCCTGCCCATGGAAATAATTCTACTCTGGTTTAAATAAGAGATAGGAAAAATTCTTTTTTGCAATTTAAAATTAAATTAAATGTACTAGTGTTCATCAGATTGTTTTTTATTCCGTTTAACAGAAAACAGCCATGATGGGAATCCACTTGGAAAAAAAAAAAAAAATGCGAATAACCTCTGCTGTGAACTGGAAAATATACAACCCCAAATGCCTTCCTTTTTTTTTTTCCCCCAATTATAAACTGAAGAATTTAAAAAGATGGCTATAATTTGATATGAAAGGTTTTGCCTAATTAGTATTTAATATGTATTGGAATTCGTATATGATATATATATGATCTCTAGCGAGCAGAACATTTCATAGATAGTCTACAAAAAGACTAAATAAAAAGTACCTAACAAGAGCAGCCAGAACAACTGCCAGCAAGGATGAAAGCACAAGCAATTTCTGTGGGGGACAGGGAAGACGGGCAAATCATGGAATTGGAAAATGAAATGTTTGATCAAAATCTGTCCCTAATCTGGGTTGGCAATTTTACCCTAAAGAGAATTCTTTTAGAGAAGGGAATTATCAAAAGAGCTGTCTTGTGCTATGGGGTAGAAGGACAAGGGGAAGCTTTGACGAAAGAGTTCAATGCAGGGGGCAATGAATCTGGAAGACTTGGGTCCAGCAGACATGGGGAAGAGGAACCTGCCTGCCCATCTGTGCTGCCACTGTCCCCATCCCTAGATGAATCCAGCCTCCATGCAGCCTGCCTGAGGTGGACAGAAGCATCTCTGGTGCTTCCCCCACCCCTGGGAAAGGAAAAGATTTGACAGAACAAGGGGAAATGGTCTCAATTTGCAGCCAGGGAAATTGAGGTTGGATATTAGGAGAAAACTCTCTCACTAGGAGGGTGGTGAAGCACTGCAACAGGCTACTCAGAGAGGTGGTGGAAGCTCTACCCTTGGAAGTTTTTAAGACCCAGCTAGACAAAGCCTTGGCTGGGATGATCTAGTTGGGGATGCTCCTGCTTTGAGGAGGGGCTTGGACTAGATGTGACCTCCTGAGGTCGCTTCCAACCCTCATTTTCTATGCTTCTAAGATGTGCCTCTGAGCACAGAGGGGAAGTGGGGGGTGGCATTTTTACCTGCCTTAGGGACTTAAAAAAATCCCTGGAGGCTGCTGTAGTGTGATCCAATCCAAAAATGTGTGTGTGGGGGGGAGGGGGGGGGTGCAGCCGTGCCACTGCACCCCTTCTGGATCTGTCCCTTACTGAATGGATGCCCTTTTGTGACAGAGGATGCAGAAAAGGCTGAAGTGCTCAATGCCTTCTTCACCTCAGTCCTCACAGGCACAGTCAGCCCCCAGACTACCGCACCAAGCAGCCCAGTTTGGGGAGGAGGGGAGCAGCCAACAGTGGTGAAAGAACAGGTTAGGGACCATTTAGAAAACCTGGACACACACAAGTCCATGGGGCCAGACGGGATGCACCCATGGTTGCTGAGGGAGTTGGCCGATGAGATTGCAGAGCCGTTGGCCATCATCTTTGAAACTCATGGTAATAAGGAGAAGTCTCAGATGACTGGAAAAGGGCAAACAAAGTGCTCATGTTTAAGAAAGGAAAAAAGGAGGATCCAGGGAACTACAGACCAGTCAGCCTCACCTCAGTCCCTGGAAAAATCATGGAGCAGGTCCTCAATCTATTTCTAAGTACTTGGAGGAGAAGGAGGTGATTAGGAAAAGTCAGCATGGATTCATCAAGGGCAAGTCATGCCCGACCAACCTGATTGCCTTCTGTGATATGATGACTGGCTCTGTGGTTGTGATATACCTAGATTTTAGCAAGGCTTTTAGTATGATCTCCCACATTTTCCCAGGCAAGCTAAGGAAGTATGGGCTGAATGAATGGGTTGTAAGGAGGGGGGGGGGGGTAGGAGATAGAAAACTGGCTGGAGCATCGGGCTGAGGGTAGTAATCAATGGCTTGATGTCTAGTTGGCAGCCAGTCTCAGGTGGAGTGCCCCAGGGCTTGGTGCTGGGGCCGGTTTTGTTCAATGACTTCATCAATGACCTTATGGGCGACTAGTGCCTCCCGAGTCTGGGGGGGAGCACCAGATCATTGACAGGGGGTGAGGGGGGGGGGTCCCCAGTGGCCTATCACTGATGGGGTGGGGGCCCCCCCCCATGGCTGATCACCAAGCGTGGAACCACCAACAGCAAAACTGGAAGTGCATTTCTGGTTTCGCAGCTGGTGCTTCCAGCAGGTGCACAGCGAATCTCGGGGGGCGACTGGCTGGGCAGCAGCTCTGCAGAAAAGGACCTGGGGGTGACAGTGGACAATAAGATGGATATAAGCCAGCAGTGTGTCCTTGCTGCGGAGAAGGCTAACGGCATACTGGGCTGCATTGGTAGGAGTGCTGCCCGAAGATCAGGGGAAGTGATTATTCCCTTCTCTTCAGCACTGGTGAGGCCACATCTCTGGTGAGGGCAACAAAAATAGTGAGGGGGCTGGAGGACATGGCTTCTGAGGAAAGGTTGAGGGAACTGGGCTTACTGGTGAGGGCAACAAAAATAGTGAGGGGGCTGGAGGACATGGCTTCTGAGGAAAGGTTGAGGGAACTGGGCTTATTTAGTTTAGAGAAGTGGAGACTGAGGGGGGGACTTAATAGTAGCCTTAACTACCTGAAGCGGGGTTCGAAAGAGGATGGAGCTGGACTGTTCTCAGTGGTGACAGATGACAGAACAAGGAGCAACGGGCTCCAGTTGCAGCAAGGGAAGTTTAGGTTAGATATTAGAAAGAATTAAAAGAGAGAGTAGTAAAACACTGGAACAGGTTACCCAGAGAGGTAGTGGAATTGCCATCCTTGGAGGTTTTCAAAACCTGGCTGGACAAAGCTTTGACTGGGATGATCTAGTTGGAGACGGTCTTGCTTTGAGCAGGGGGTTGGACTAGATGTGACCTCCCGAGGTCCCTTCCAACCCTAAATGTTCTATGATTCTAGGAAATTCCTGGCAATTATGTGGGTGAGAAAAGAGCCGGCCTTAGGGGTGGGTGATGTGGGCAACTGCCCAGGGTGCTGTGGTCAGGGGGGGGTACACTTACACACACACACACACACACACACACAAACACACACACACACACACACACACACACACACACACACACACACACACACACACACGAGCGGCCTGCACCCATGGCAGTGTTCTCCCCTGGCCCAGCTGATCCCTGCCCCAGGCTGGAAAAACGGTGCCCAGCCTACCCCCTGCCTCCAGCCACTGCTCAGGAGACAGACCAGACGGTATGGGTGCCTACCTGCCTGGCGCACCATGCCACTCTGCTTCCCCACTGAATCGAGACCTGCAACCCTACCTGGTTGCCTCTAGCTGCAGCAGTGCTGCCTACTTGGTGGGGAAGGGGAGGCAGCAAAGTACAAGTTCACCTAAGAAACAAGTTTGCCCATTTTCCCTACGGCTAGCTCTGGGTGGGCACTTGAGGCTCTTTCTTACCAATTCATAAAACAGGTGACGTAATAATAGACCTTCCCTTCCCCAAGCCACAGCAAGCACCGGGGAATCAACTCAGCTCCTGTTTTGGCTCCAAACCCTAATAAGGGAATGACAGCAGAGCTACCTAGTGTGTGTAAGAGGCCCCCATCTCTTTCTCATGCCTTTTATTCTACCTACTGGCCAGAAAGCCATTTCTTTACATGCTCCTCTGACTCTCTCCTTTGCAGATAAACTTTGCAATCCCAGTGTTGTCAAATCATGATTTTTGGCATTTTTCTTAAAGTCCATGCTTTGGGAATGCGAAGAACTTAGCTCTTTCTTTTATCTATATTTATATAGAGAGATAAAAGAAAGAGCTAAGTTTTTTGCATTCCCAAAGTGTAGACTTTAAGAACAATGCCAAAAATCATGAGTTGGCAATACTGCAATCCCAGGAGAAAGCGAGACATATAGCTAGGTTTTAAGGGTTAGCTGGATTGCTGTAGCAGATTGGGAAATACACAGGTAGGCTAAAAGGGAGGGAAAATAAAGCT
>NW_005841946.1:843940-858940 GCF_000455745.1 Alligator sinensis
AGGAATTAATTTAGGTACTGATTTCCCATGACTGGGGTGTGCAAGCCATGCTTTTTGTGACTGGCTAGCTAGCTTCCATCTCCACACTAAAGAAAAAAAAGCTAATGTCCCAAAGGCTCTCTCTGTGAATGGGTTTGGAAAGTTCCCAGGTAAAAGTAGAGCTGACTCGTTGTACCTGAAGTCTGGCCTTCCTCCCTAACAAAGGAAAACTCTCATCTGATCTTGTTCTCTTAATAAAGCACCCTGATTTGGAAATAAAAGATCCATCTGTTAATAACTGACAAACCTTACTTCTCCACACCCATTTTACAATAATAAAAGGGAAATGCTGCTAATCCAACTCAGATCTCTGCTCATGCGTAGCCTTCTTCCACAAGAACTCCAAATTCTAAACCCAATATCAGTGAATGCTCATCCTTGCGCATTCAGAAAGCAATCCTTAAAATGTCCAGCAAACCTCCCAAGTCAACAGGTTCACGACACTGTAGTTAATCCAGATGGTCATTATCCTTCAAAATAAATTATTACTTTAAATAAGACTTAATTATAGCGAGGCAAAATTCAAATCTATTGTGGTCAATTATGTTAGTGCTAATACTCTGATTGCAAAAAAGTCACAAGGTTACCCAGCCTCATTGTATTTAAACATAAACCAACCTATTTTGTCTATGCAAAGAAGACAAAAACCTATTTCACTTGAGATCTACTGCAGCTGAAAAGCTGATGGCACAGAAAACAATAACTCTCTTTTTAAAGAGCATCTCTGAATCTAACAATATTTGAGAGAGACAACTCTTTTTACACACCATGGACCAAATTCTTGTCTATGTATAATGCTATGCAGCTCTGTGAACTTCACTTGAACAGTGCCATTTCACCCTTGCAAAGAACAAGAGATGATAAAAAAATAAATAAATCAGCATTTTTATTTTGTGGGAAATTCTGACATTAAAAAAAAAAAAAAAAATCTATCTACCTACCTACAATGAACTGAAATCAAGCGTTCCACAGAAATAAAAGGTTCTTTTCACAAAAATGTCTCATGTAATAAAAAAGAAGCAGAAAAAATCGTAAGGATGCATTTCAGATGTGTGGCTGGCAAAAGGTAATAGCCTTCTTTGATCATATTCAGACTGACTGTGTGCAGATCCATCTGGACTTCTGGACTATCAGAAGCAAAAGGGACTAGTCTCAAGTGCTCTCTAAAAGACAGTTCACATCTTCGCAAGGTGTTAGTGATTCTGTAAAGATTAACTTTTGCCATAACTTAATGGAAGAAAAAAGCAGATGAAAAGAAAAAAAAAAAATATAAGAGCCTACTACATCTCTTGACAAATTGTTGGTAAGCATAAACATTGGGCATCCTTTAAAGAAAAAGCAGGACAAAACAAGAGACAGAATAAGAAGGGCGGGGGGGTCTGTGCCTTGAAGGATTCACAGGATAAGGCCTTACCCACAAACCAAAGTTCAACCTCCTGTACTCTACCAGTATACAATCCCACCAGTGGTAATTCAGGTTACCGGCCTATCTTATTATCCATAAAGAAAGAAGAACAACGTAGGCTGGTATGAATTGCTTCTCTGCGTTTTACCAGGGCATGTCTGCACTGCTAAGGGACTGTGTTGTGGAGTACCACTGGCAGGTCTGGTCGCTATACACAATATCCCAAAACAAGCACAATATAGCCCCATGGGCTCCTTTTACACATGCAGGTAAAGCTGCAATTGGATCCAATGTGTAATCTTCACAATCACACGTTAGCTCCAATCATGCCTTATTGGCAGTGCAGAGGGAGCCCGATCCTGGGCAGGAGGAAGCAGGGAGGGGGCTCTCGCAGCAGCTGCAATCATCAGGGTTCGGAGGCTCCATGCTGGGCCCCGTGCACCAATGTGTCAGAGCCCCGTCAACTAGCTATAAAGGTAGTTAGTCAGTTTGAGGTCTAACTTTATAGCTGGTTGGAGCTTTTTTTTGTGTGTGTGAGATAACTACTTGGCAAGTGCACCTGGTTTTAAGCCAATTGTGCAATTAACCAGTTAATTGCATGACACCTGTAGCATGTCAAGGGGTCCGTGGAGACAGTAAGCTTATCACAGTGGTTCTCAAATCAGGGAGCCACAGCACCCTGGGGTGCCATGAGACCCTTTCAAGGGCTTGTCTGGTAAACCTAACACAGGCAGAGACATCCCATCTTGCCACTGCTGCTTCCCATGCTGAATCCACACGTGCCTCCTGCAAACAGGAGGTGCAGGAGGCAGTTCTGTCTGGCCGCGGCAATGGCAGTTTGGAGAGAGCGCCAGGTGAGGTCCACTGATCTATGGTTTTATCTCCGGGCTGCTGCACCCCCACTACTGCATTAGGTTGATCCGATTCAGGGGTGGGCTCCTGCTAGCATTAGGTTTATCTGATAAAATAGTTAAGCTGAGACAGTACTGCATCAGGTCTAAGCCAGGGCTCTGCTAAAGTCAGAAAGAGCTATGGAGGGAGCCTCGAGTTAAAAAAAAGCTTGAGAACCACTGACTTATTGGCATGAGTCCAGCACCACTCCAATGCAGCTCCATTACATCCATTTCAGCACAGGACACGAGGAGCAAGCATTCCAGGTGTTGCTAAAGTGCTTTCCTCTACTTCAGCCCATAGGCAGGGAAGACACCACTCCCCAACCTTTACATCCATGCTATGGGGTTATACAAGTATCAGTGTATTGGTTAAAAATAGAAAACCCTCACCTCCCCCCACCCCGCAACTAACTGACCAAGTTACCCTGGTACTAGAAGTGTGTAAAGCTGACCAAAAAATACGGAGGGCAAAGTGCAAGCACAGTTTGGGGTGGAGTTATCCTAGCAAGTATTTCACAACCCTTATTTCAACTCTGACGTATTGATTTCTTAACTGAAGCCATGCCCAGACACTCTTGCAAGAGTGCGATCACTCCCACTGTTCCCACGGGATTTTTGGCTGGGTGATGCATGAGCAAGCACTGAGAAACGGTATGGCTCAAGATGCTCCAGCTTCAAATAGCAGAGACAAATATAACCTCCCACTGATTCAGGACATCAAGGGAACACTGCAAATGTGGCAGTAGTGCAATTTAGTTATGGGAGTCATATGGCAGGTTTTAAAGGCCAACTTCCGTATGCGAGATACAGCTCTGAAAACCCCTGGCACACCTATTAGCACAGTATGCTTTACGTGCCAACAAGGACCAAAAGGGAAGAGTGGCCACTGTGAACCCCAATCTGGATTAAGCTCTTTGCAAGGCTCGTACACAACACTTTGGAAATAAAGGGAGCGACAAGAGGCCATTTTTCTATTACATTAAGGACCTGATCTGCAGCCCATTGAAGAAAATGGAAAGGCTCTCTTGGTCTTCTGCTCTGAGGAGATTTGTATAAGGCCTTTTAAAGCCAGCTGAATCACCTGGATTCCCTACCCAGGGTCTGCAAGCAATGTGTTTTGTTCAAGCTTTAAAGCACTATTGTCTCAAGACCCAAACACACTGTGCAATGGTTTTAAAATATACTTTACATCTTAATTTGCCATAATAACGTGGCTGTAAGTTGCTGTCACTCGCTTTCTCTTTCTGACCCTGGAAATAAAATGTTTAATCTCCCCGGGACTTTCCAGAAGAGATATTTTAAGTCAATGCATATGTACATACTTCTCCATATGTTTTTTCAATTTGCCCAAAATATTCTCATATGTGCAGACATGATGACTAGACATGTTTCAGTGGTGCTTGAAACCTGATATAAGTGGGTAATTTAACCATGTAATTTGGACAGCATTACAGAAACACACTCTGCTTCCTAGCAACAAGTCCTTGGCCATCAAGATGGCAGGCAGCAGCTCCTCATTTCAATTCCCTGACCTAACTTGAAAATAAATAGTGCTGGATAAATGAGGGTTTTTTCCCCATGCAGAAGTGACCCAAGAAAGATGGTTATGGGGCTACCCTTCAGGCTTGTATTCAGGTGAGGAGTCCTTTCCATGCTCAAATAGTGGCACAGCAGCCAAGTGAGAAAGGGGCCCGATCCAATTTTATCTTATTTAGATACCTAATCTAGAACAAAAATAAAGTGTGCAAGAAATGCAACTGTTCTGCTCAATTCAGTTCTCACCCATAGGAATGAGAGATACGAGATATGCACCAGACTGGTCAGGCTGCAACAGAACAGCTGTAAGCATTGCTGAACTGGCCTCTGGGATTCCTCCTCCCCCAAGGGTCCCGGGGTGATGCAGACCAGCTGCTGGGGCTTCTAGTGCTCACTGGGCCACCACCTCAGAGGGCTTGCTGGGACTACAGGACTTGGCATCAGTCTGTATATACCTGTCTGAGCAAAAGTAGTATGGCTTAGTGGTTAGGGCACTTGCTGGAGACTCAGAGGACCTGGTGCGGGTTCCCTGTCCCACACTAGGCTTCACAAATGCCCCTTGGCAAATCACTTAGGAACATGAGCAATGGAGAGACTATTTGTAAAAGCACTACCCTCAGAGTGTCATGAGGACAAGCTACATATATATATGTACACACACACACACACACACACACACACACACACACACACACAAAGAGTGAGCTTTTCAGATACTATGATATGGGGAGTGGGGGGCACAAGGACCTAAGCAGAATCATAGAAAATGAGGGTTGGGAGAGACCTCAGGAGGTCATCCAGTCCTCAAAGCAGGATGAGCCCCAACTAAATCATCCCACCCAAAGCTTTGTCTAGCCAGGTCTTAAAAACCTCCAAGGATGGAAATTCTACAACCTCTCTGGGTAACCTGTTCCAGTGTTTTACTACCCTCCTAGTTAAGAAAGTTTTTCCTAATATCTAACCTAAACTTTGTTTGCTGCAACTTGAGCCCACTGCTCCTTGTTCTGTCATCTGCCACCCTAGTCTAGCTCCGTCTTCTTTGGAAACACCCTTCAGACAGTTGAAGGTTTGCTATTAAATCCCCCCTCAGACTTCTCTTCTCCAAACTGATTTATTTAGTCAGTCTTGCTAAGTCAGGCCCTCCAGCCCCCCAACTATTTTTGTTGCCCTCTGCTGGACTCTCTCCAATTTGTCCACATCCTTTCTGTAGTGGGGGCCCAAAACTGGGCACCGGACTCCAGATGTGGCCTCGCCGGTGCTGAAGAGGGGAGAAGAATCATTTCCATTGATCTTTGGGCAACACACCTACAAATGCAGCCCAGGATGCTGTTAGCCTTCTCTGCAACAAGGACACACTGCTAGCTCATATTCAACTTATTGTCCACTGCAACCTCCAGGTCCTTTTCTGCAGAGCTGCTGCCCAGCCAGTTGGTCTCCAGCCAGTACCAGTGAATGGGATTGTTCTGTCCTAAGTGTAGGACTTTGCACTTGTCCTTACCAAACTTCACGGGATTTCTTTTGGTCCAGTCCTCTGATTTGTCAAGGTCTCTCTGAATCCTAGCCCAACTTTCAGCATATCTACTACTCCCCCTGGCTTGGTGTCATCTGCAGACCTGCTGAGGGTGCACTCTATGCCATCTTCCAGGTAGATTCTTTGCTCCTTGGAGGTGGCGACAGGTTAGCTACTAGAAATTTTCACTGCTGTTCCACTGACTCATGGCACAGGACCTGCAAAACAACTGCCTCACAACCCGGCTGTGCTGAGCACTCTGGCAGCTGATGCGGCTCTGTGTCGTTAAATAATACCAACATCTTCCTCCCAATTCAAAACTGACTTTGTTTTTTCATTCAAAGCAGTGAACAGTTGTTTCAAGAAAAAATGTCCAAAATGGGCTGTTTTCTGAATGAATTCCCTTAGTCCTGGGCTCAGGAACAAAACCTAAAATGAGGGCAACGGTTTACTGGTATTCCACTGAAGCAGCAACCGCTATTTGCATGGAGTATGTGTGTAATAAATACATTGGTATAAAAATGCTGTCTTGAAAGCACCATTCTTTTAAAATCCAGCTTTACGGCTTTGGACGTGCAGGCTGACTTCACAGCCAAGTTTGCCACCGCTATGGAAAACAGGCTCCACATACAAGCCAGCTGAAGTCATCCATGCTGAAAAGGACCAGGACTGCTGCTGCTACTACTGGAAAAATGGAATTGGAAACAACTTTTTCACAGCGCTGTATAAGGAATCAAAAGTCCATGCTGAGAATGCAAGCTTGATGCCTTTCCATTTCTTATTGATGACTAACTCAAGGTCATTTATCTCGGACTAGACCAGTTCTGTCCCCTACAAAGACATATCTCCTGGAAAGCCTGGGGGACCGCACTATGTACTATATGGATACCTGCACTGCCATTGCGGTTTCTGAGCATGTGGTTGTAGTGCACTCATGGCACCAGTCAGGAAAGATGGGGAACTGTTTACCCAGCTGAGGAAGAGAAGTTCTCTCTTTGATTTCAGGAGAAAACAGCTGGGTGAAAAAAGGCACAGAGCACTATTTCAACCCCTGCATATAACAAACACAGAACGTTCAGGGCTGTATGGTGGCAAACTCAACTCTGCATTTGTTACAGCCCGTGTTTAGCTATCTATAAACACGTTTTGTGCAGAATCCCATTCCAGACATCTACAAGTTTGTGATTTGCAAGGAATTTGTTTTCTCCATCTTTCTGTATTAAACATTTGCTTCCATTTATACTCCTTGTTTTGCTGATTAATGCCGAGATCTACCTCCGCTGCAGACTTCAACGCAGACTCAGAATTTCACAAGCTCCTTACGCTCTATTTATTAGTTCCTCTAGCAATGAGGACATTTAACCAAGTAACATATTGTTATCATTATCTGTGTGTGCGCGTCTGTATCCTACATAAAGAGGAGAAAACAGGACTTAGAGGGGGGCTTTCCATATTAAGGTTGTTGGTCCAATCGTACAGAAACAATCAGTCCAATCTGTTTACATATTTCAATCCTGCCGGTTGAAATGCCGTATTTTCCTCGCTCGTTTATGATCCATTTTTTTTAAATTGAGCTCATCTACCCCAAAAATGCAGTTCAACTGACATCTCGCCGTACTGGATCAGCATTCTCAGACAAGGGGAAAGAGGGACGAAGGAGCCCTACCCATAACCGAGGCTTTGTTCACACTTACCTGCCTCTGGTGGCAGAAGTTGTAGCAGTAGATAGGAGCTACCACCAGGAAGCTGTGGGAGGAATGTCTCCAAGTACCTTCTGCTAGCCAGGAGGCTCCTTACTCCATTGGCAGGGGGCGAGTAATTTTGCTGACGGAAGTAGGTTTCTTCCGGTGCAGAGGAGCTTTGCGGGCAGAGGCCATCAGAATAGCATTGCTGGCAGAACTGGCTCAGAGATTAGGCTGCACAAGCAAGCTAGCATGTTAAGAACCATGACCTTAAACAGACCTCAGAAAGTACTGCCCTCTCTCAGACTGTCCTCTTAGTAAGAGTCACAGAAACCAAAGGCAAGGCATCACTCAGTAGAGAACCAGCAATCACTGCTTGGTAAGAGAGATCAGGAGAAACAATGCGGTTTGCAAACCCAACCAGGAACGACTGCCCAGCTAGCGAGACAGAGGAGCCACTAAAAGTGAAAGATACTCGGGTTTTCAATACAAGAAAAAAAAAATAAGTGAAAAAATGTTCTTAAAATTCCCTCCAACCTTGCCCTTGCTAAAAGCTACGAAGGAAAACTAAACATCAGTGTAGGAGGAGGGAGAGAGAAACCACAAATAGACCCAGTCTGTGGGCCACCTGCCATCATTTAGGAATGAACAATAGTGCCATATGACACATGACATAGAAATGTATGGTAAAGACCTACCACGAGCAAACAACTTTGGATCCTCCGTCCTGCCAATAAACTGAATCAATTATGGGATCTCTGAGCAATCCCTTTGCATCAGTTAACTGGCAACCTCAGAGCAAGCAGATCTGGTATACGGGAGCAAGGTCTAGTGACTACATACTGTTCTTGTTCAATATTGCATGATACAGAAATAGAGGAATACGAAAACTAGACTGGAATTGAATCAGCTACTGCAAGATGATGCTGGCTCTTTGTAGGAAATGTTTGTGCTGGTTGGTTATGGAGAGTTCTCCACATGCCAGACCAAAATGATAGACATGATATCTATGAATGAAGTTGGACGTCAGGCCAGGATACATGCCTATTTGTCAGCAATGAGAAGTTTCTAGGGAAGGTACTTTATTCTTCCCTTGTTTACATAATGCCAATATCCAGAATAGCTATTGGAGCCTGACTCAAATAGAAATCTTTCCATCGAGGTCAGTGGGCAGAGGATCAGGTCATTATAGAAAATGATGGGGTTCACACCAAAGGAAAGCCAATGTTGTGTGTACTGAGGTTTTGGCTAGCTATTTCTGGGGTGTAAGTTGTCATAATTGTCCTTTTTTATTCTCAGACAAACAACAACAATATAAAATGGAATGAGATATTCCCATTCTCCTAAAATAATATGCACCATTAACAGCTTGAGAGAACTGAACTCAGTGGCCTTTTCAGTTTCCTAGTTTCGATCCTTAGAAGAAACAGTATTCTCAAGACTGCAGCATGAGCTTCCTCTAAACTTCCAAAACGTTAAAGGCAGTTTCTGTAAATTACCAGGTCAAATACCACAGGAGCCGTTCTTTGAAGTCCTTTTTGCAAAATGCTGATTGTGCTCCCCTTAATTAAGCTACTCTGAATACATTGCACTGTTTATAACAGTCCACCTGGAAATACTGCTGCATAAGGCATTTAAAAAGAAGTTGGCTATTAACAAAGAAGTCTCTGCAGTTGTTTCAGACAGGAATCTCCCATATGCAGGCGAGGTAGTTTATAATTTTATATGGCTCACTGGACTCATGCTGGTCATCTGCCTAGTGGTGACCATCATTCACTGTGAACTCTAGAACGAAACTCCAAGACAGAAGGTAATGTCCAAAGGGTTTCAATGCACTATACAACTAAAATCTTAGTCACAGGTAAGATAAAATGTGGGTTTTGAATTGGGAGAGGCCCAAGGGAACATCTTGACTACAGGAGGCTTCACTATTTCATTTCAGAAGTGTACGAATCAATGAACTGCCGCATTCAATCATTACCATTACACACTCATTCTGTGGCTCTGGAGCTGAAATATATTAGTAGCAGAATATACGTTATTGGTTTATCTGTCTCTCTTAAGGAAGGATATTAAAATAGAGGTGCATATATTGGTTGCATATCAGATCTGCCCCAGTAAAAGGAAAATTAACATTATTGGCAACTGACTTTTTTTTGGCCAGTGTAGCTGATAATGTCATCAATAAATGCCACATGCACTGGTGACAGGGAGCTGCTCTCCACGCTGCCAGGCTGCATTCCTGTAAATCAACTATTGGATTGGTATTAGCCGATATGGCTGGTTAATATATGGCCACTGGTATCGGCCAAGAAAATCTGTATCGGTGCACCCCAAATATTAAAAACTGTAAGTAGAGAAAGAGGAAGTGTCTGAGGAAACAGCAGAACTTGTTTACCATCACGAGCAGTTCGACTGTTATGATTATGTTCTTTGTCACTAGCTTTCTTATCTCTCAGTATCACCTGTAAAGATTTGATTAATTAAAATCACAAAAAATTAGGGTTGGAAGGGCCCACAGGAGGTCATCTAGTCCAACCTCCTGTTCAAAGCGGGACCATCCCCAACTAGATCGTCCCAGCCAAGGCTTTGTCTAGCCACGTCTTAAAAACCTCCAAGGACGGACATTATACAACTTCTCCGGGTAACCTGTTCCAGTGCTTTCCTACCCTCCTTGTGAGAGTTTTTCCTAATATCTAACTTCAACTCCCCTTGTTGCAACTTGAGACCATTGCTCATTGCTCTGTCATCTGTTACCACTGAATGCAGTCTGGCTCCGTCCCCCTTCAGGTAGTTGAAGGCTGCTATTAAATCCTCAGTCTTCTTCTCCAGACTGAATAAGCCCAGCTCCCTCAGCCTCTCCTCAGAAGTCATGTGCCCCAGCCCCTGAACCATTTTTTTTGCCCTTTGCTGGACTCCAATTTGTCCACATCCTTTCTGTAGTGGGGGGCCCAACACTGGACACAATACTCCAGATGTGGCCTCACCAGTGCTGAAAAGAGGAGACTAACAGCATGCTGGGCTGCATTAGTAGGAGTGTTGCCCAAAGATCAACAGAAGTGATTAGTCTTCTCTGCAACAAGGACACACTGCTGGCTCATATTCAGCTTATTGTCCATTGTATCCCCAGGTCCTTTTTTGCAGAGCTGCTGCTTAGCCAGTTGGTTTCAAGCCCATACCAGTGCATGAGATTGCTTTGTCCTAAGAGCAGAACTGTGTACTTGTCCTTACCAAACTTTGTGAGATTTGTTTTGGTCCAATCCTCTAATTTGTCGAGGTCTCTCCAAATGCTAGCACTACCCTCCAGCATGTTGACTACTCCTAGCTTGGTGTCATCTGCAAACTTCCTGAGAGCGCACACCATCCCATCTTCCAAATTGTTAATGAAGATATCAAACAAAACCTGCCCTAGGACCAACCACTGGGGCACTCCATTTGATACCAGCTGCCAACTAGACATTAAGTCGGATCTGAGCCTGATGACACTACCAGTTTTCTATCCCCCTTAGTCCATTCATTCAGCTTGTATTTCCTCAGATTGCTTGCAAGAACGTTATGGGAGACTGTATCAAAGCCTTACTAAAGTCAAAGTATATCACATCCCATGCTGTCCTTGCATCCACAGAGCCAGTCATTTTGCCATAGAAGGCAATCAGGTTGGTCAGGCATGACTGCCCTTATTGAGTCCAGGTTGACTGGTCCTAATCACCTTCTTTCCCATTCCTCACCTTTCCTCTCAGTCTTTGCAGTACCAGCCCACTCCACTTTGTAGGCCAAGTGACAACTGTTTCCTAGGTGTCCACTATTCACTAAACTGCACCGTAAAGTCCAACATTCACTAAGCTGTGCTAAGGTGCATCTTAGTTTCCATTATTACAGCATAATAAGGCACTAGTTTCCCCAAGAGCACAGCACTGGATGATCCCAAATTCTTATTAAAATCTGGCCATAATATTACAGTGGGAGCTTGTGGGTGCACAGAACAATTGAAAACCTTCAGGTTTTTGGTGGGTTTTTTTCTTTTTTGGTACCAAACAAGCATGGCCCTAAGAGCTCAAGGAAAATGTAAGGATCAAAGTGTAAATTTGTCAAAGATACAGTGCAGTTTTTGGATTTTCACGCGTTTTGGCATATACCAAGATTACTTACGTGTACGAAAATGAATTTTCTCAATACGTTCAAAATTAAGCTGCCCCAGTAAAGATGTAGGCCCTGCAGGACCAGTAGCTGTCCATTGAAGAGGAAATATACTATGACTGGAGTTGTGGAGTAGTAAAGGGGCAGAACGATTGTAGCACGCAGGATCCTGAAAAACAAACAGTATTGCTATGAAACGAGGAACACACTCCAAGTACCACCTGTACTATTTATAATTTTTCATTCCAAGTCAGTTAGCTAAATCACCTGGCTATTTCCTGAACATACAAAAAAAAAAAAAAAAAAAAACTCTGAAGAGACTAGGAATTTCATCAACAGATCTCAGCTCTACTGATATATGCATCTTGCTATTAAAAGACAGCTTAGGAGCCAAGGAATTTTAGCTTTGAATGAAAATGGTTTGGAAAGGTTTAGAAATGTTCTATTATTTCCGTATGTGGGGTTTCGTATAGTAGGGATGTTATAGCCTCATGCCAAAAGCTTTTCTAAAAATCTTTCCCATCTATACAATTGGTCCAAACAAGAGATATCACCAAAATGCCCAAGTGACAGCAACCCCACCTTGTTCTGACACACTAACTTTTCAGCAGAAAATACATGCTTCTAAATAATATTACATTTAAATTATTATAACATCTTTAAGTAACTCTAGGCCTTCACTCAGATGGTCATTATTTAGATTTCATTGGGTATAATTTTAAAGAGTGAAGCTAAAAATTATGATTTAAACAACAAAAATCAATCACTATTTTTATCTTACCAAATATCTAACTGGCTAATCATACTGTAGTATTAATAGCTGGCTCCTGAATCCATATAACAGTGGGTTCCTTCCTATTTTTCATTCAAACTTCAACCAACTTTTTGGTGGAAAGAGAATGACCTGAGAAGTGCAACTAAAACAAGTATTACTTACCAAAAGGGGAAAAGGATGATTCGTGTGACAAAAAACATCACAGAAAAAATGATGAAGAGGACATTGCAGGTTCTCTCCCACCGGGCATAATTAAACATTTTGGCTGCCTAAATTGAAAACAAAAATCAACCCCACATATAAAACAAATCTCAAGCTTTTGAAATAGTTCCTCTTTACATTCTCATAAGTGTGGCTGACATCTAGATTAGAGATAACTCCCCCTCCCCACTCCAGACAAACATACCAACTATTTTAACATCATTTAAATAAAATGGGAACAAAATATTATCTGTGTCTATGTAGCTCCTTTCATCTCAAACAAAGGAATTTGTGTCAAAGACCTAAAAAACAACTCTCTGATTAGGAAACAAAGTTAGTGGTTCACAATATAGTCCAAGAATTCCTTTCCTTAGACTTGCAACAGGTTCAAAGAGGCTGCAGAGAAAGATAACAGAAGAGCTGTGGGGCCCGCCTGCACAATCCAGCTATGGGCGTGAGAAAAAAAGTAAGATGAGGTAAGCTAAGATGTGAACCTGTGATAACTGCCTCTGTGCACACATTTGCCCTGGGGGAAACGCAAGCTTATCCCACTTTCCTCAAGGGATAAGCTGCCTTGCACTTACCCTAGAATAGAAACAAACGGCACAATTCCTCTGTAGTAACTGCCAGGACGCACACTCTTTTGTTGTGGTATCTCATGGTAACTTGTCTGTATGCCCATGCCCTCAGGATCATCCCGAAGTTGCTCATGTTTAGCCAGCTTTTGGCATGGCTGCACCAGTGCGCCCCCTCAGAGGCAGAGGGAAGGCAGCTAATGTAATCCACAAAGAACTGGTTTCCATTACCCTTTCATGTTTTTGGTCCTGGAAATGCCTGGCTCAATCTTTGCAGGGGTGGCCAGTGCAGCAGTCATCACACTGCAGTCGTCACCGGTTGTGACTAAACTCTATACGGCCTTTGTACATGCCACAAAATTGGCCTTCAAAGCGGCTTAAATGCCCTTTTGCACCACTTCAGTGGCATTGCTGTTTACACTGTCAGCGGTGTATTGCACGTTAAATGACTTTGGGATGTAGCAAAATAAAACACCTCTGAGGTGTTTTAGTTTGCTTCCTTACAGCTATGGCGGGAAGTACTGGGCCCCATGCAGCTCATGGGCTGTCCAGGCAGCCCACGCAGGCAGCCTGGTAGCAGCCCGTGCAGGCAGGCTCCACTGAAGGGGGAAAAAAAAGCAGTGAGCCTGATCTTTTTTTCTCTCTCCCCAGAGCCTGCCTGCCTGAGTTGTACGGGGGCCCAGTGCTTTCCTCCGCGGCTGCGGGGGGGCAGGTGCTTCCCTTTGTGGGCTGCGGTGCCCCTGGGGCCACCTGGGCCAGGGGCCTGAGGGTGGGTGCTGCCGCTGCTGCGGAAGGAAGTACTGGACCCCCGCAGCTCAGAGATCATCCGGTCTGCCGGCAGTTTGCCCTCCCCCACCGCCACTGGAGAGACAGGTAAGGATCAGGTCTGACCCTTGTGTACACACCACAGGGGTTTACTACGGTTTATTCTTCCTAAATTGAAGAAGTGTTTAAAAAAAAAAAAAACCCACTGCTTCAATGTAGGGAGAATTAAACCGAAGTAAACCCCTGTGGCGTGAACAAGCAGCCGTAGACTGCTCATTCTCTACACTCAGGAAACAACACTGATAGAGCAGCATCAGCTGTTAACCACTCAGGACTGAATCATGACTATTCCCATCATGGACAAAGCTTCGAATGCTGCATTCCGATCTCAGTCACAACGGTGTAAACCCAGAGAGAGTCCACGGAGGTAAGACCCACTTTGCATGCAACTGTGCTCTAGGAGGAGCTTCCTCTTGTACAACATGCTCAGCAGGGCAAGCCACATGGACAGGGCTTTAAGGTTCAGCCTTCCTCAGCTGCAAATGCTGAAGCAGCAAAAAGAGCCTGGGACCTATGCTCTTGGATGCCAAGCCAGACTAAAGCTCTTGCAGTTTGCTTGTCACTCCAAATGGCGCACAAAAAAACCCAAAAAGCAAATGCTAAGCAAGGGACACGCTGAATTTCTGGTTCATACTGTAGAACTTCTCTTCTCACCCATTTTCATATGTCTGAATAATTCCCTGACAAGATGGCAGATGAGATGATGCCTAGTCTATGAATTTATGAAAACAGGTCTCCTCTGGATTCTGATAGAAAGGGAATCTGCAGAGATGACAGCAAAGATTTCTGAAAACCCCCTTACTGAATACAACCTGGGCAATGCACAGTAAGTGTACACTTACCTCGAGCCAGAAGTCTGAAGCATCGTGTATGAATATCACCAGCATCCCAATACGAACGTAATTGCCACACCATGACCAGCTCATCAAACCAACGGCAATCAGATGGTGAACGACTTGGGCCATAAAATCCTATTAATCAAATAAAGACGCACGACTTAGGAGCAAAACAACAACAAATGCACCCACCCTTCTCCTGTCAAAACAGACATTTACAAAAAGAAAACAGGGCTGTGGCTGCAAGGCTGGAGGTCACACGGGGAGCGTGTGGACCTATAATGGACTTGTTTTGCGAGTGCAAGCAATGGAGTGATGCTGCCCTCTCGTGGCTGACCCATGGAGAGATGGTAGGGCCACTCGTTAGCAGGTAGGGGAGATTTTCCTGAGCTCGAGGAGCAGTTTTGAAGCAAAAGGACTAAGATTCTGATTTCAGACCATATGTGCACAATTTATATCATTATCTCTCTACTTCCATAAGCACGGGTTTAATATAGGGGAGAGAGATGCTCCTTGCTATAAACACCCATAAAGAAACAGGTGTGAAAGCCTAGCTATGGATGCACACAGAATATTAGAGAGATGA
>NW_005841946.1:861445-873680 GCF_000455745.1 Alligator sinensis
GCTGGTGAGTCAGGGCTATTTTTTTTTTTAAAGGGCGGAGCTAGGGGATCCAGAGAGTGGGGGTTAGAAATCAGGGGGCTCATAGCAGAGCCCCCCATAGAGCACAGGGCAGTGGGGGCAGCAAGGATCACTGCCCCCCACCCAGCACTACCTGGTGAGTCGGAGCTTTTTTTTCCAAAGTGCCAGGAGCTGGGGCGGGTAGGGCAGCCATTGCCGGGGCTGAGAGAGCGAGTGAGGAATGAATGGGCCTGGGCAATTTGGAGATTCAGTAGCAGCTGAATCTCCGAATCAGATTTGGCCGAATTGATTCGGGACAGCGATTCGAATCACCGAATTGAATCACTGTCCCCTGAATCGGCCAAATCCGAAGCAAATATTAGCCGCATCGCACAGGCCTAGGTGGAAGGCGACTTGCTGGGAGGTCTGAATTGCAGAATAAGCTGCCCAAAGCAGAGCTCTGAGCAGCATTTGGCTGCGGGCTAGAGTCTATAACACAACGTTTCCGTCTGGCCTTCTCCGGAAGGGCGTAGTGGAGAAGGAGATACTTCTGCAGACTATTTCTTCTACTAGGGTAAGTAGCAAGAATACTAAGTTGATCAGTGGTTCGAAAGAGCTCACCTGATATGGGTAGCTGACCCACACTTGCCAGATGTCATAAAACCAAGGTTTCTGGGAAAAAAAGACAGAACCAGAGAAAAAATGAACAACTGAGCACTAGTTCGTCTCCTCAGCTTAAAAGCCCCTATATTGTAAAAAATGACGCTACAGGGTGAAACAGGTTTTTCGACTGCAGTCTTACACTACATTTCTTCCATATCAACCCTCCCCCTAAAGCAATTCTCTGTTTCAGGTTTAATGAGCTACTCATGGTGTGTTGGCAACGTCTTGGGACACCTCAACGTTTCACTTTTCCACATCAAAGTTTTTGGGTGTAGTCTTTCTATCACCGCAGTTGCTCAAAGTGCACTGCTGTGATGATTCAAACATTTTTTGTACCTGGTAAACATTTTCAGTCTCAGGGTTCAGCCTGATGAAAGGTGCCAGTAGCATTCATTCTGAGCAAGAGAACAGATTTGACTGCATCCATGTTCGTTAATCTTTCCTCTTCATTCTGAGCACCAACTGGGTGTTTCAGTAGTTACAAGGGAAAAATCCTTCACTCCACAGAATATCCCAGGATGTTGGGATGTTGGAAGCTGGAAGTAACCAGGCCAATCACACTAAAACAGTGAACTGCTTTAGGCTCATCTTGCAGTCACACAAATTTTGCTATAAAGCCTCCAGATTTTTTATTAGGAAAAACAAACAGTCTCACATGATGTATTCCTTATGGGTACAAATTAGAAAAGCAGATTGTAATTGGGTAACATTTTAATAATTTTCATAATGTGGATGTTACCTGACAAACAAGTTCTGAAAAACTTTGTATCTTTACGGGGGTTTAGGTTGCAGCCGTGTTGGTCTAAGGACATAGGCAGACAAGGTTCCTTGGGTGAATTTGATATCTTGTATTGTGTATATATCTTTACGTGTATTCAGCATTTCCAACAGTGTATTGAGAAAGAAAAAATCTCAAATTTAAATTTAAAACAAAATCTGGGTGAGCACAGTAAACTGTCATTTAGATTACAACACTGTAAATTATCATTGTGGTCTGTATCCAAGATTAGCTGAAGTCAATAAGAGTCTTCCCACAGACTTTAAAAGCTTTTGAAAAAGGCCTTTATTTTGTATGTAAGCATACAAAACAATTAAAAAAAAACAAAAAACAAAAAAAAAGGCATTAGAACAGAAAATATCCCCCAAATAAATAAATTAAACTTACATCATATAGAAATATAGCTCCAGCAATGGACGATGAAATATGAAATGTAAATCGCCAGCTACAAAATTGAAATGAAATGACACAAGAACAAGCAGTTATTCTGCATTTGCAATTGTCATCATTAAATACAATTGTGGCAGCGAATACAGCCTGCACATAAATATACAAAGTTATTTTTATCCGTTACTCTGTGGGCATCTATTAGTTACTGTCTGCATATTTCTAATAATCATTTAATATGCAAATGGTGATATTTAAGTAGAGGACGAGTCATTAACCAAAGCACAGGGCTTTACATAATCACTAAATAATTATAGGATAGACACATTTCTCAATTGTGATTATCTACAGCATTCTCTCTCATCTGACTGGCTTACTCCAGGATAATGTTGGTAAAATGAATATACGTAGTAAATAGCCATTCAGTGCCCAATTTACACATGCACACTATAGGCTGGTAGGATCACCTATTAATAAAGCTGCCCAACACGTTCCATTGCATAGATTATTTTACACTGTGAATCTGAAGCTCTGGCCAGGTTTGCCAGTATTTGGCTGAGATGTGCGGTCAGGTCTGGTGGCAGTTGTGTGGTACTTACTAGTGGCTGCAAAACAAAAGTTCACCAAAATTTAGGGAGGAGACAGTGGTTTTGGTTCACTGATCTAAAATTTCAAAACAAAGCTTATTATACGGATGGAAAAAAATTAAACGGTGCCCACAGACAAACAGCACCCAACCTTTCTGCTCTCCCACACCCCAGGCCAGATGGGCAGTGCCAGGTCCATCTGCATGCTGGATCTGGACAGCGGTCCTGATCTGGTGTGTAAAGTGAGTGTAGCTAGGGATTGTTCCGGCCACGTGGGGCCTGGAAATTTGGCAGCAGTGGGGAGGGTAGCAACTGCTCCCCCTTGCCATCAAGTTTCCCGACCCGTGGCCAGATGCAATGGCTTCATGGGTTAGATTTGGCCTGTGGGCCCGGGGTTAAGAACCTCTCCCATAAACCACCGTGAACTGAAGCCACGTGGCTGCTTAGCAATCAATATGGAGACATGAAATGCAGCCAGCCCAGTAGTGTTGTAACATCTCACGAGCCCGTGTGGGAGGTAGCATCTTGGGACTGGGTGGGGCACAAGACTGCATTGAAATGCTGCTTCTCCCATTTCACAAGATGCTGGAAACACTGCACATACTCCTAGACCTTTTTCTACAGGCCCTGGCCCAATCCAGCACTCGCCTCTTCCTAGAACAATTCTTGCTGGCAACCAGAAAACATTTGATTTTCAGATGTCAAGATGTTCCTTGGTAATAGAAATAGGCACCCGAAGTCTGCTGAGAACCATTTATGTTTACAAGGTGTTATGTGAGGAGGCTTGGAAAGAGAGCTGGAGAATAATCAGAAAGTAAATGCTGACTTGCTGAGAAAGATGAGAATCCTGAAAGCTGCCTTTACTAGAGCTGGTATGTAGAGAACCGTGGTCTTTGTTAACACCAATTCACACGAATTAATACCCGAGATGATGACCACGGTAACTTGTCTTGACAAAGGAAACTCCACCGCACTGCATTGTTCTGCTCCATCTCAAGGCCACCGGAAAATAGAAGGTGTTCAAGCCTTACCCAGCATTTTAAAATGGGGGAAAAAAAAAAAAAAAAAAATGAGGAGGAGAGAAGAGGAGAAGCTAAATGGACTAATCTGAATAATCTGAGAATCTGAAAAAGGAATGAAAGAAGTGCTGGGGACACCCCAGTAGCAATAGGCAATCAGAGTTCTTCCTACCACCATAGCATCTTTCAGCAAATGATACAAGTGCTCGTTAACACGAACAAACAAAGCTTTGCAGCACTTTGTGATGCAGTTGCTACTGTCACCAACCAACTGGAACAATCTCAGCAACAAAAAAGAATCAGGGGTCTAGGAAATGTGATTTATGAGGAAAAAAACTGAAAGAACTGAGATTATTTAGTCTGGAGACAAGACGGAGAAGGGATTTGATAACAGTCTTCAAGTACATAAAGGGTGGTTATAAGGAGGTGGCAATAAATTACTTTTCTGTGGCCACGCGGGATAAGAAATAGCAGTCCTGAATTGCAACAAGGGAGATTTATTGAGAAAGATCTTCCTTATATCCAATCTATGAGTGTGGTTATGCTCTGAAACAGCTTAGAGAGACTGTGGGATCTCCGCCCTCGGAAGTTAAGAGCAGATTAGACAAATACTTGGACGGAATGGTTTAGACGGGGACAAACCCACCTGCAGCAGGGGCCTGGATTAGATAGCCTCTTGAAGGGCCTTCCAGCCCTATTTCCACTGCAGACAGGTAACATTTAAGCAGCACTGAAACAAACTGAATGATTTAGAGTGAGGACTAGAACTCAACAGCATGTGTAGACGAAACAAGGGGCATGTGTGCACGACACTTTAAAGTGGGCTAAATGCTTTGGCACCGCTTTAATGGTGCCAGTGTTTGCATGCCTTGGCGGCATATTGCGCATTAATTCCAGCTGCTGTAGGAAATTCAGTGGCATCGTGTGCCTTAAAACGACTTGGGGCACAGCAAACTAAAACTCCTCGAAGGAGTTTTAGTTTGCTGCCCCTACAGCTGTGGATAGAAGCACCGGGCTGCGTGCAGCTCCGTGGCTCTGCAGGAAGCCCACGCAGGCAGCCTGGTAGCAGCCTGGGATAGCAGCTCCGCCCAAGAAAAGCGGCGAGTCTGATCTTCCCCCTGTGTCCTGGAGCCTGCCTGCGTGCCCGAGCTGTGTGGGGGCCCGGTGCTTCCCTCCACAGTTGCGGTGCCGCCCAGGACTTCCCAAGCCAGATGCCTGTGGGCGAGTGCTGCCAGGGAGTAGGCACTGCTGCTGCTGCAGCAGAGGGAAGCACCAGCCCCCGCAGCCCAGGGACCGCTCCACCCACTGGCAGCTTGCCCTCCCCTCCCCACCAGAGAGGCAGGTAAATCAGCGGGGTGTGTGCTCAACATGGGGGGTTTAAATCAGCCCTAAATTGAAGCGGTGGTTTTTTAAAACCCACCACTTCAATTTAGGGCCCGTTTCATCTACACTTGCCCCAAGACGGACTCCCCAGGCATTAATCATTAGACACGAGGGAAACCACGACTGCACTGGATGATCAGGCTCTAGGACCTGACGCTATGCTGGTGGTGTACTCTGGTAAAACTCAGTGGCATTGCCCTGGCTTTACACCTATACAAGCGAGAGGAGAATAAGGACCGTTATGTTTTCAGTGGCCTCCTCAAACATGTGGTAAGATCACAGCTGTGCAACTAGGCATGGTCAGTTTGGCAAAGAGTTCACATGTATTTCCTCTCCTGTCCCACCCCATTTTCATACCACCTCCTCGGGCTTGGTCCTGCAAGGTGTTGAGGGCCTGGTACTTGACCTCGTGAAGCACATAGTCATGTGGAGTAGGCCTACTGGAGTTACACCTAGGCTTTCAGTTAAGCATGTGCTTAAGTGCTTTCTGGTATCAGGACCAGAACATACAGCACCTTGCAAGATCAAACCAAGAAATTACATTTATGCATGTATTGGCTTCAAACAGGAGTGTGTGCGTGCACCGCTGAAGAATCAAGGCTTTAGTTTGCAGTCCACTGAGTTTCACTGTGAATCTGGATTTTGAACAACCCCGAAAAACGCAACTCGTCCAAACTCAAACTCTGCTTGAGTCACATTTCAATCTGCTTTGAACCCAGCAACCTGAGAGAGGGGCCAGCCACAGCTTCAGGAACCTGCTCCATGCAACTGATGCTAACAATAGAGGACAGCAGCTTTCCCACACAACTTAGCAAATGGATTTTAATCAGACCAGGAAGTTTTGTGCAAAGGATTTTTAAGACTCTAATGTTGCCTAACTGGGAGCATTAATTCCTTATGTATGGTTTAGACTTGGCTCAGCCAAATTTCCCCATAAATATGCTGATGGAGATTTCAGACTTTTAAAACATGTTGATGCTTGGAACCTCGCCTATAAAAAGGGCACAATGATGTTCCCAATTTGCTGCCTTGGGAACATGATTCAATTAAAGTTTGTTGGCAAGCAGCACCACAAAAGGCAAGTAGCTGCAGAGGACACAAATCTAACATTGCTCACCTCCAGCACCGTCAGCAAAGCTGTCAGACGAGTTTTAAGTCTAGAATCTCCCTGCTGCTTAAGGAAAAGCACCATTCGAAAGCCTAATTTTACAAGCAAGGTCAAGACATCTGATACCAAAACCCATGTCAGAGCCTTAAATGTACATGACAGGTTTGCCAAAGCATTTTGCTCCTCACAGTTATACTTGTGAAGTATTTAATTTGTATTTTAACCAGTAGAGGCCAGCTATGCCTCTCCTGCTGGATGCATGCCCATGGAATCAAGCACATCAGCAGCCGGGTTTTGGCCTCATATTTATATGCACTGGAAATACATTACGATAGAATAATTTGTATGGGCTCCTGTCCTGTAGCTGTGTTTTAAACTATGTTATTACCATGCTTTTAATAAGAGATAAATAACCTTTCCAAAGCTTCATATTCACATCCAAGTCCTTCATCAACAGTGATGAGTCTGCTGAGAAAGCAGTCCATCAATAGCATCATATTGTTCTCTTGCGTCTCCCCCCTCCTCCCTATCTGTCACTTTAGACCTACTTACATTCTTGTTTTCTATTTAAATTGCCTTGCCTCTTGCAGACAGAAACTAATCGTCTTGTTCTGTGTCTGTACAATGCCCAGCACAATGGGATCCTGCTCCATGGCAAGAAATTCTAGATGTTATAATATTACAAAAATGTATAAGTCAATTATTGTTTCCGCTGCTTGCTTACATGACTCCTAAACCCAGAAAGGGTTTTTAAGATGGCAGAACAAATATACACAGGAACAAGTAATAATAAAGGCATTTGCTTTCTGAACACATCTTTGTAAACAAAAATATTAGATCATCCCATCTGGAAACAAATGAACAGAAGACCTCCACTTGCTCACAAACCACAAAAAAGTATTAGGAAAGCAACCCTTTTGTTTATTTTGTATTACATATTATGTAGTGATATTTTATTTATAAAACACTTCAGTAAAGATTTAGTAACAAGACTGCTTTCCATTTAGTTGACCAATTTTAAATGAATTAAAAATAGGCAGGATTATTATACCTGAATTCATGACTATCCTTCTCAGAGTTTGAGTGCTTGAATGTAAATATATGCATATATTGGTCATGCAAGTATATATTAAAGGCATGTCAGTTGGATGATTTAACTACATGGGAAGAAGCCAAAACAATGTGACTTGTAACTACAAGTGTAAAAAGTTTCATCCCATGCACTGCAGAACACGGGAACTGCAGCGCTTTAAGTCATTTCTCAAACATATCAAATGCTCCATATTCTACCATGCCATCAGCTGCTGATGTGCTAAAACAACACTAAATCCACCATGTCATCCCAGTGAATCTAGTGATGCCTAACCAGGAAGTTTTGGGACTTTATATAAACACACAATGCTAATTATGATGTTGCTGTAAATTGTTCACTAAACTGCCACACCAGCAAAATATGCCAAATTAGACACCCCTGAACAATCCTGGGGTGATGCAAAATAAAAGGCATGGTGATTTCTTATGTTCTGTCAACAAACGGGCATGTGACCTGAAGTCACCTTGCATCTCCATTTGTAAAAGATGGAGAATAATATTGGTTTTCCTTTTCTTTTTTAAGAATACGTTGAGTTCGAGATACGAAAACTATTGTAGCGCTTGCCAAAGATCTCCACAAACTGCTCAGATCATGTTTTGGAAACAGATATGGGATTTAAGGTGGTCTATTTGTCCCAGCCTAAAGAAGGCAAGAAGCACTAAGCACCTGCCTTTTGAAAAAATGGATCCCTTTAAGGAGAGTTTCAAGTTGGGCTCAGAAGCGTCAGTCACTTTTGAAATATGTGGCCCCACAAGAACCAAAAGTTTTCCCTTCTTACCAGGACTCCTTAAATTTTTGCACCATCGTTGGGATCTCAAGATTTCGCCGCCTCTTGAACCACTTTTGTACCAGGTGATCTGTCCAATCACACTTTTTGGCCAGGCGCAGCATCTCTGACTACAAGAGGAGAGAAGCGAGTCAGCAATCAGGAGCAACGTGAACATCAGATACCAGCTCTTTGACTTAGTGTGTTACAGAACAACTTCCTGAAATAAGCTCTGTGTTGGCAAGAAAAAAAATAAAGCAATCTGTCTACAGGCACCAACTTGTATGCTTCATTCTCGAAGAAAACATTCATCATTCACAGAGGCCGCCCCTCATTTATTCAACATAAAAAAGAATGCAAGGGTTTCCCATCAAGGATTTGCTGTACAATTTTATGCTGCAAATATGTTGATGTAAAATGACGCAAGGGTGAAATTGTGCTATTATCTTTGGGGTGGTTTTTGAAGACTCTTGACATTATCATTCATTTTTCAACTCTGCAGCATTTACTGCTGACAAGAAAGAGATGAGTTGCTGTGGCACCATGCAAAACACTCCCTGGCATTCTGGGAGACACAGAGGGGATGTCCACACAGTAGCCCCACTCACCCACCCTTGTTCTCATGCACCAAACCCAGAAGTGTGACATGCAACAGAAAAGCAATAAAGAGTAGGTAGGCAGAGCATACTTGAGAGCTGCCCATGCCACTAGGACCAGGGGTGTAATGGAGATATACCCAAAGCAGCTTTAGCCAACAAGAGTTTATTATACCCTTGTATAAAGTGAGGGGAGCCAGCCTTGTGGTTAAAGCTTTGGCATGGAAATCAGGAGACCCAAGAGCTGCACCAAATTGTGGCGTGATAAGGAGCATCCCACTTGATATCTCCATCTGTACATGGAAGGAAAAGCAACAGAGAAATAAGGACACTTGCAGAAAAGAGAAATCTGTACAGATGAATATGCCTATCTTTACTGATAGCAGGCCAAAGATAAAATGAGCTTGTAGCAGAATCAGGAATAGAAAGAAAAAGAAAAAAAAAAAATCAGGCACCCCAATTAACAGTCTTTGGCTCCAACTCAGGGCCAGTTTTGGGGGTGAACCATCAGGACAAGTGCTCTGGGCCCCAGGAGCTTCAGTTAATGCAAGTCCCACATGTGGGTAGGAGGAGAGAGTAGCCCACAGTGTATCCTTGGTTTGGGAGACTCAGAACTTTATTGAACTTAACTTTAAACTAGGAGATGCATCTTCCTTTTAGGCAACAACCCAGTGAATGTGGAGCTGTTTACCATTAGCAGTGAGGAGAGCAAGCATTTCCCTCACTGCAGACCATCTCCCCCACCATTAGAAAGATTCATTTTCTGAGTTTGCAAATCTTGGCTTATTTTCTCTTGTTCCTGTTCAAAAGCCAACAACAGATTTTTTTTTTTGGGTCCCCTGCACAGCCCATTATTACATACGTAATAATATAAATCAACTGAAAGGTTTCCAGCTTAATGTTTTTTATATTATTCCTTTAAAACACAATATAAGATTTCTTTTAACCAACAGATGTCCATTGCTGTTTTCTCCAACTAGAGTGTCTTAAAGATTGAGCACTGATATTCACTGGAAAGAACACCGGCAACCTGACCTAGAAATGTCATGCCAAGAAATTAAATATATATTATGAATATCATATACCCTGTCAGCCTGGTAGCAAAATAACTCAAAGTGGATTCAATCATTTGTCCATCTCCTGGAACCCATGCCATGTCACCATCGTGGAGAGCTGATTGAAACACTGAGTTGGGACTTTACAAATCCCCCAAACCGCAGTAAAAAGAAATGGGATCCTTACTTGGGATGGATGTCTTGTGCAGCTTTGGAAATAAGCCTCTAAAACAGAGTTGGGCTGAAGCTTCACCCGTCTTACACTCTTTACATCTAAAACTTTGGCTAGTGGCAGGGCAACGTATCTGAAAAGACAGCAGAAAAAAAAACCCACACGGTGATGACACACAGTCAACTTGTCCTCGGGGATGCTGGGGAGTCCATCAGCAACATTTTGATCTGTCGCGGGAAATATGAAATACTTGTGTGCCATTTTCAGGAGAGCTGCCTTAGTTGCAAATAATGGCCACCCAACCCAGGAAGGAATAGTCGGCATGTTGTTGCTTGCACAAAAGCTAAATATACGGTTTTGTCATTAAAACATACACCAGAAATGCTGGATTTTGCAAAGGAATGTTCTGAACTTTTCTACCCTGTCATATTTCAGAGGCAGGTTGGGCCGGGCATGGCATGGGGAGAGGGAATAGTTGTGGGACATGAATACAGAAGAGCCCTCACCACACCAGCTCAAAAGTGCAGGGGAGTAATTGGGAGGCATTGCTTATCTAGGCCAGGAACAGGAAGGGGAACATCAATACTCTCCCATAACCACCTCGGAGTGACAGCCAACGAAGAACCCTGCATGCAAGGAAGTTCCCCAGCAGCCACTGAGTTGATGGGAAAATGGCATAGCACCTTCTACAAATGGGGGTGGCAGATGGGGCTATCTGCTTGCAGCTATGGCATATGCTGCCGGCACTCAGCTAAGTTACTTCAATTATTATCGTGCATCTCAAGCAGGTCCAAGGAGGTGATCCTCCCCCTCTACGCGACACTGGTCAGGCTGCAGCTGGAGTACTCTGCCCAGTTCTGGGCACCCCACTTCAAGAGGGATGTGGACAACATTGAGAGGGTCCAGAGGAGGCCACCTGCATGATCTGGGGACTGCAGGGCAGACCCTACAATGAGAGGCTACAGGACCTGAACCTGTTCAGCCTTCACAAGAGAAGGCTGAGGGGGGACCTGGTGACCATCTATAAACTCACTAGGGGGGACCAGAAGGGTTTGGGGGAGACCTTGTTTCCCCTAGCGCCCCCCGGGATAACAAGGAATAACGGCCACAAGTAGTTGGAGAGTAGGTTTAGATTAGACATCCGTAGGAACTACTTCACAGTTAGGGCGGCTAGGATCTGGAACCAACTTCCAAGGGAAGTGGTGCTGGCTCCTACCCTGGGGGTCTTCAAGAAGCGGCTCGATGCCTACCTGGCTAGGGTCAACTGAGCCCAGTTTTCTTCCTGCCCAGGCAGGGGGTCGGACCTGAAGATCTGCAAGGTCCCTTCCGACCCGACTTCTATGATTCTATTTTGAAAGGAGATGCCTCATACCTACTCAGGTGCCTTGCATGTCATCATAAAAAGGGCTTATTTAGAAAAAAGTGTCCAGTCCTTTCTATTGAAACTCAGATGCATGACAGGACAGCTGTATGGCTAATTAAGCACGTGTGCCATTTCAGAACAGCACTGCAGCGAGGCACAGTTGGGCAAGGGTTTGCCCAGGAAAACAGGAGATGCAGTGAGTGGTTATAAACATCAGATCCCAATTATTTTTGATTTGGAACAAGAACGACCTTATCTGGGACTTTAACTTTGTCCAGCTTACAGCATGCCCAATATCCCCCCTTCTGCCCTGAAATAAATTATCAAAACATACTATGAATATATTTTTAAAGAAACTAAAAAAAGTCAAGCAAAAATAAATAACATATATAACAACACTGAAATGCCTACAATGTCTCCTAGACAGAGCCAAATGCAATCTGGCCTGTAGGACACCAGCTGCAGCAACAATTTCAGCCTTCAGAGCCAGATTTAAGAAAACAGCATCATAACAAGATCTGTGCAAAATGTTCGCGTGGTGTTTTGAGATGCCTCCAGTAGCCCCAGGTTCTCTAATGTTTTGCACACATGGGATACATCAACCTCACACAAATGACATGAAGGCTCAGGGAGATGTCCCTGAGGGAAGGGAGCGTTGGGTTGAGAAGGCAAACTTCTCTGCTAGTCCACTAGAAACATGAAAAGCACTGGAATGTTTTTTGGGCATGTTGTGTTCAAGGTGAGAGGAAGCTGCAAGTTTTAGGAAACCATCAAACACCAAAAATGACAGGAACCAAGGGCAGTAGGACCCAGGGGAAGCACGGCAGGCTCCCACAACAGCAGGGCCTGCCCAGCCCCGCCCCCCGGGCCTGGGACCATGTGGCTGCCCCAGCGGCACCGGAACCACAGGTAAGGGAGAGGGGGGAAAAAGGGAAGGGAAGGAGCCTGGGGAAAAGCAGCCCAGGGAAAAGCTGAGCATGGGGGATGGAAAAAAGTGGCCCCTTGCCTGCCCCGTGGCTGGTGCCCCATGCAGCAACCACTTGCAGCCCGTCTGGAGCTGCCTGTACCTGCTCTGGATAGCCCCGCGTGGGCTGCGAGCAGCTGCAGCAGGGAGTGCCGGCCACAGGACAGTTTTCCCCCCTCCCCTGTGCTCAGCTTTTCCCCATGCTCCTTCCTGATGTGGAGGAAAGCAGCCCCTCCCCTGCCCTGTGGCCAGCGCCCACTGCTGCAGCCGCCCCCCGCCCCCCCCCGGGGGTCCTGGGCAGGGC
>NW_005841946.1:873690-874150 GCF_000455745.1 Alligator sinensis
CACCATTTTGTAACCTGGCCCCTCTGCCAGCCTGGGCCCTGTGCTAGCTCCAGGCTTGCCCATCAGGGCTGCGCGTGGTGACAGCAGCTGCGGCCCCCCTGCTTGCCGCGCTGGGCAGGGTTTGCCACCGCTGCTCGTAGGCTGCCCAGCGCGTGCTCCGTGCAGGCAGCAGCAGCCAACACTGCTCGGCATGGCAAGTGGGGGGGGGCCACAGCTGCTGCCGCCAACGGGCAAGCCCGGAGCCAGATTACAAGCTGATACTGAGCACGGGGAAAAGCCGCCCCTTGCTCGCCCCGTGCCCAGCGTCCCACGCTGTAGCTGCTTGCAGACCTCCTGGGGCTGCCTGTGCCTTCTCCAAACAGCCTCGCGTGAGCTGCAAGCGCCTGCAGCAGGGAGCTGCCAGCCATGGGGCAGGCGAGGGGCCGCTCTTTCCCCCTGCTCAGACACGGCCTTTTCCCCG
>NW_005841946.1:874258-881464 GCF_000455745.1 Alligator sinensis
AGCAGGAATATAGGGTCCTCGCCAGCAGGGGCTCTATGGAGCTTGGCCAGCTCCCCCTCTCCCTGCTGGTGCAGCCCAGCCTGGCTCCACAGACCCTTGCCAGCCTGTGCCCTGCTTTGGGCCCCACCTGTATTGGCCCTGAGACATTGGTACCAAGATGGTGACCAGGGGGCAGGGCACCTGTCAAGGGGCGGGGCTACCCAGGCAGCCCTTGACAGCCTGCCAAAACTGGGTATGCGTCCCTCCACCCAAAATAATTGCTCGCCCCTGACCTACAGGGATCCCTCCCTTGTAAGTTGGTCTGTCCATGGAGCTGTAGTGGAGCAGGGTAGGTGCCCTAGATTTCACTAGCAACTACATCCCCGTGTATTCATTCCACTAGTATCAACTGCTGTGTTACCTAAACTATCCCACTCTGGCATCTGATCAGCTAAACTATCATTATGAAATCATTTACATGCGTGTCTAGACACATTGTAGCTTGCTAATAGCTTGAAAGTTGAGGGGAGGAAACAAAAGTAAAATTACATGCATACAGTTTCATAGTTGTTAGGGCTCTTACTTTTCAATGAAGAATCGGATAATCAGCAAAACAAGCGTGAAGGGTAGAATAGCATATAACTGATGTGGCTTTGGAAAGACATAGCCATCACAGTCTTCAAAATCTGCCCATGTGACATTGGCAGGCATCCACATGGTTTCCCACCAGAACCAGCTCTCGAGTGTCTTGAATATATGTGCCATGCTAAGCAGGAAGAAAGAAAAGTATAAATTATTCTCAGAACACTGCAAAACACCCTTTATATTAATAGCACATAGTATATGGAATACTTTTTTTTTTTTTTTTTTTAGAGCATCTTGTTAGTGGTTAAAAAAAAAAAGTAGTGATAAAAATAAGGCCAGCTCTACGTATTACTCAATGTAGTTCCACTGACTTCAGTGGCTATATCCTGATTTACAGTGATGGAGACCTGGCCCTCTCCATGTGCCAGAGGCAGGGGGTAATTGCTTGCTCAAGGTAGGTACAGGAAACACTTCACTCAAGTCTCAGTCTCTTCCCATATCCAGATGTTTAGGCTTTTGGAAGGCAGAGATAGAAGATGACATTTGGGTAAGACGAGACTCCATGCATAAGAACATAGGACTAGACTGAACCTTGGGGCACTGTTGCACAGGAAACTTAGCATGTTTTTTGATCGCATTACCATGCCATATTAACATTTTCTGAGTAGAAAATGTAGGTAGGTACTGCTTACTATAATCTCTAAGCATAACATGAGACATGGTGTGAAACCCCCATGTAGTGTAAGGCCTGGGGCTGACAATCAGCAGATTGTCAGTCCTATCACTGGCACTACACCAGAGCTGATTGCTAGTCCCAGACCGTTCAAGACCCCAGGGCAGTGCCGGGGTTGGAGCTGACAACCAGCAAGCTGTGCTGGTATTATCCCCATGGAGCAGTCAGATAATAACATACTACAATTAGGAAATATTCTTCCCCTGAAAAGTCCTCACTTTGCTACAATATGGATTGCACTTTGCACATTTTACTGGTTGAATTTCTGACGCTCATGTTTTAAGTGGTTAACACACCTGAAGTTTAACATGCAATATAGCCCTTAGGCTGGGGTTGGTATTTTTGGCCCCTTCTATTAACTTTAAAATAGCCCTTGGGGAGAACCCTTGCTGACTTCCAGTTTTTATGACTCGTTTCACTAGTTTATAGTAATGATGAACCAAATGTCTTGTAACACTATGGTGCAAGCATACAGAATACACCCAATGGACTTGATCATATGTGGAATACTGTCCATCTAAAACTAACTACAAGGGAAAAAAGGATGAAAGTGAGCATAGGGTAACTCAGTGTTGGGGCACTATTGTTTTGCTGTCAAATTGGTCGTGCTCTGACGGTTAGCATCAAAAGAGTTGGTGCTCATTCTGAAAATGCAGCCATGCACAGTACCAATAAAGCTCATCATACAGAGCCTCATGGATAGAACTGCGAGGGAACAGCCATGACTGCGTCACAGGAGATTGGGTTTTTGAAATTTTGTTCTGTTCCCATTTGGAAGACAAATATTAACATTTGGAATTCCCCATAAAAAAGGGGAGGATCAGCTCAAACAATATGCTTCATTTTGATAAAAAACTCAAATATTTTTTTCCAATACTTTAATGATATATTTAACATCTATAAAGTTTTGTCATATGAAATGAACTTATGAAAAGAGAAATTAAAAAAGACAAAGACAGCCCAAATGTGTCAAAAACACGAAACAAATCACTTTATGTTTCACCATGACATTTCATTTTAATTAGACATGTTCTACTTAAGTAGTCAGGGATACCATTCTGAAATGTACTGAATCAGCCTATTCTGATGGAAAATATTTCCACTTGAAAAGGTTGACCAACTCTACCCATGAAGCATAGAAATTCCTGCTCATGGGGACAACCTTCAGTGGTAAGTGCATGCAAAACAGAGTACTAATAACTAACCACCTTATTTGCATGCTGAGAATTGCATATTGTTGCATCTCTCAGACTCACCCTTCTCTCTCATTCCCAACCCGTGTTTACCCAATACAGGTGCTGAGAAAGGATAAGAAAATTCATTCCATCCAAAGGATGACCCCTGATGTTTCAGTTTTGTTTGCAACTCACTCTGGATTCTCACCTGTGTCCTGTTGGACTGTATCCCAGGGCAGGCACCCTGGGGGGACCAGCTCCAAGGGGAGCACCCAGGTCCATCCACACCTCCTTCACTAAGTCCAGGCTGACATGAGCATGTCCTGGATTCTCACCTCCCCTTCGCAGCTTACCCACTCAGACTTTTCAGGTTCAGACCTCAATCCATTTCCCATGTATTTACACAAGCAGTTGGGACTGAAATGTTCATAATTTAGCCATTTAATTTTTTTTTAATGCCAAAAAGGGACAATAAAAATCTACCAAATGGATTGTCTGTGTGTATGTTTAAAAAGTACATAGATAAATAAATAAAATCACCATTGTTCTTGAGCAGAGACCTCAGATGCCAAGTTTCAGCCTAGAGCAATTTTTTACTGCTGAATTATGAACTCCTGGAAGTAGGGATTTATAATGGGACAGCTAACAGCCCTTTAACTACAGCTAGCAGGCGCCATGATAATGAAGTACGGCTTTAAAAACATGACATTTTGGGTCAGACATAAAGGCTTGCAGACATCCAGCCCTACAAGGCCATGACAGGAAACTCCATTATACAGTCATTTTTCCTTTTTTTTTTTTTTTTTTTTTTAAACCAGCTGCGAATTGCAAACCCATTAGAAGCTGTAACAGTTTACCATGCACAACAGAAAAAAAAAAAAGTCTGCTGTAACACAATAGAAGAAAAACCACTCGAGGTCAACCTGTGGTGCAATGCAGCATTGTTAAATCTAAACCCAATATACTGAAATATTAGAAATGGCCACAGCAGACTCTTCTATTAGATCTTTGAGATTTTAAACAACTCATCCTTCCAGTGCTGCTTGCTAATACTAGTGCTACCACAGTATTATTATCGACTTAATCTCTCTAGGTCCCAGCAATCCATCCCTTTTCAACAAGCACTTAAGCACGTGCTTACATGCTCTGCTAAATTAGAATCTAGGGGACCGACACAAAGCCCACATTTCAATACGGACACCAAGCATCAGCAGCAAAGCACAATCATAAACAAAGACATGTTAGGCTGGAAAAGGACCAGGATCTCAAACCTCCTGAGCTGAAGCAGGACAATGCATACCTAGACCCCGCCCTGACAGAGATCTGTCTAACCCGGGGGGCAGGCAATTATTTCAGGCGGAGGGCCACTTACTGAGTTTTGGCATGCTATCAAGGGCACCATGACAGGCAGCCAGGGGCAGATATATATTCATTTTCTAAATTTTTTTTAGGAGCCCCGCAGGCCAGATAGAATAGCCTGGTGGGCCACATGCAGCCCGTGGGCTGCGTTTTGCCCACCCCTGATCTAACCTGCTCTTAAAGACCACCAGTGATGGGGATTTTGCAACCTCCCTATATAGATCGTCTCGCTCTTAAATTCCTGGAGTTGGAAAGGTGTTTCTAATACCTAACCTAGGTCTTCTTTGCTGTTGCAATTTAAACTGATTTCTTCTGGTCTTTGCTGTGAACTGGAGAACAAGCAATCCTCTTTATGATAACCTTCTGCAGGCTGGAAGATGGCTTTTGCCTCTTACCTCAGACTTCTCGTTCTAGGTTAAGCAAACCCAACTGCTCTAGAAGGGGGTTTCTAGAGCATGGAGAGAGGGAATCCCTTGAGAAAGGATCTCTCCCAATCAGACTGCACGCAGATGTGAGCTCATTAAGGAGAAGGACTGGTCTGGTCACCTGGGTAGGCATGGTAAATGGCTTCCTGAGACATGTCTAGCTGTGAGTACATCCCCATTTGGTAGGCTAAGACAAAACTGATAGAGGGCAAGTCTCCTTAGCCACCCTCCCAATCCTGAAGCTATGACCGGCAAAACAAGTTTTGCCCACCTGACTCTGCTTGGGGATATCAGGAACCAGCAATCTGATGGAGTAGATGGTTGAGGAGTAGCCCCACACGGCTGAGACATGCTGAGGGTTGGCATGTTTCAGCCTCTGGGGCCATTGTCTAGCTCTCTGCTTAATTGTGAAAGCAATGGACAGGGCTTATTCTGCTGGGAGCAGTCCTAGGGTTGGTGGGAAGTCACGTAGACTGTCTGGAGAGACTGAACTCTCCCTCCCAGTCCAGGTCAAATTTGAGGTGTTTTGCCACAGCAATACCATGGAAAACTTGCTCCGCAGTGCTTACACCACATGCTGTCTGCAGGAGAGGAAGGCACTCTCCAGGGCTGGCATAGCTCAGACACCAACCTCAAACATGTACCACCACCACTCCTTTCAAGCAACTTTGGCCATCCAGATTTATTTAATCCCAAAATGTTACAGGTCACCAGTTCCTAAATGTTTTGGGCCAACAGACCACTGGCAACCCTCAACATTTTTAAGCCATAAGCCGTTAGCATGAAACTTTTAATTGGAAGGGCAACCTATGGATCTGCTGTGGACTACTTCTCACAGTCTCACGGTTCACCAGAGTTACTGAACTGTTATTATAGACCCAATCTAGTGGCACCTGTCATATCCCAGGAAGTCAGAGATGCTACTAAAGCCTACCATAATTCCACTTTGTCTGGCCTGCACTAATCGAGTCAGCACACTCCCAATCATGACATTTTCTGGCTGCTTTGGTTAAGCAGCTTTCCCAAACAGGCCAGTGTCAGGCTGACACCCAATCTGCATCATTGTTAAAGAAATGTGCTTCTAGATTACATTTCTTAGGGTCAGATTCTGCTCCCGCTTATATAGGTGTAAAACTGAAGACACTCCATTGTCTTCTGGAGGAATTAGTCACAACAGCCTAAGTCCAAAGAAACAGTCACTGGACTCAGCAGTTTCCCTGGATTTATGCCAGTGGAACCGACATAAAAATTACTGGATTCCAGGGAAATTAACTTTTTTTGCTTGCCTGAAACTCTTACAAGACAGGTTTTCCCCCCCAACATCATCCCAAGATCCCACTGCAGTTCCAAACAGGCTGCCCCAACTCGAGTGGGCTGTGGCATGAAACTCAAAAGGTGGGTCTCCTGCTTGCTCAGTGTACTCGACTTCCTTTCCTCACTGTGCTAGGCATCCAACCAAGCAGATTTACATGAATGATTTGGACTTCAGTTGTGCTCAACATACAATACTTTGCTGAACCACGAAACAAGCACCTGTAATTTTCCTCTTGGGTTTAAGTCTAAGCAACAGCACTTTCTTCAGTACAATCCGATCTCCCCTGATCGGAACTGCAGCTCTGCTACTGACTTCGAGGTCCTTGCACAGCTTGATCTCAGTGAAACAATTTGGGAAACTGGAAAGTCCCCTTGAAGCCTAGAAACAGATGCGTTCAACTGGGAAAGCTACTCCATTCCTTCACAAAGGACTTCTTGTGTCTGTGTTTTAAATGATCTGCTGCAAGGCAGAAAAATCAGGACTGAGGCAAGAAGCACAAAACACACAGCTGGGAAATGCCACAATATTTCTTGGACTTCAGCTCCCAATGATCTCATGAGGCTCAAGGACCTGATGATCTCATGAGGTCCCTTCTAGCCCTAAACTTCTGTGAATCTCTGAGCTATTCCATTAAAACCTTGTACTTGGTTATGCTAGTCAGATATGGAGGCCAGGTTTTGATTTGGCACAACTTTACCGTTTGAATTTTGCAAGTCAAAGGGCAGCAGCTGTCAGGAACAGGGATCCATTTCCTATGGGTCTTGGGGCAGGGAAGATTCAGATAGACAGCTCCAATTATCTCCTCTTTCCACCAAAACCAGAAGACTTCACAACTACTGTTGGGCAACAGCTAAATCAGATGGAGGGACTGATGATATAGTCTTCAAACTAAATTTGTGGGGAAGAGGGATTAAGTGCGCCTTTCCCTAGTTTTTCACAAAGGAAAAAACCAAACAATGTTGTGCTATACAGATGGTGAAGGATGCCATTATTTTTCTGTGTCTGTGACCATGAGGCATGATATTGCTGGCAAAACAAAAAGAACAGATTCAGCAGTGGTCAAGGGTGATAAAAATTAGGAGCGTTAACTTGCATGGCAAGACTGGTAAAGCTGGTACAGCAACTTAGGGTAGAATAGATATGACTGAAGTCTCCCACATGCTTTAAGAAATAGTGACGTTCTACTGAGCTATTCAGCATCAGCACTAAGCAGCTGGGGTGAATCAATTTTAGTATCCGTATTACTGAAGCTCATCCCCAAATGCAGGGTTTCCTTCATAAAGCCATGCAATGGATGTTACAGAAGTGCATCTCATTAGGCTTAACAACAAATTTGTCCTGCTTCGAGTTAGTAACTTTTACTCTGGGAACTTTAATTAACACCACATTAGAATAGATAAAGGCTGCATACAGACATTTCGGGGAGGTTGGGGGGTTAGACTGCATTAAAAATAGCCACACTATCTAATGTAAGTCAGCATGGGTAGGGATCAGGAAACAGGCAGGGTCTGCAAGGGAATCAGGAGGGCAGGTAGAGTCTGTGGAGGGTGCATCAGGGGGCAGGAAAGGTCCACAGGGGGTTGGTAGGGTCTGGGAGAGTTTGGCAGGATCAGGGGGAGGCTCACCCCGGGGGGG
>NW_005841946.1:881484-894047 GCF_000455745.1 Alligator sinensis
TGGGTCCAGGGGCTATATTTGGCCCCCTTACCCCCCCCACATCCCCAGACAAACAACTGCCTCTGGCAAACCTACCTGCCCATTCCTTCCACCCCAACTTACTTCCTCAGCTCCCAGCATCAAGGAACACTGACAAAACTGGCACTGGGAGCTGCTTGCAGTATTGGGGGGTGGGGGGGGGAGGAGGAGAAGAGTGGGGCTAAAAAATAGCCCAGTGCCAGGGAGGGGGTAGAAAAAAATGCAGTCCCAGAGCCCGGCTGCTGGCCAGAGCCTTCTTAGGCCTGGGGCTGTGCTGGGAACTGTACAGAAGTTCAATTTGATTGGTCTCGCCAAACCGGAGCTAAGTTAGACTACCTTGGAATAGAATCATAGAACATGAGGGCTGGAAGGGACCTCAGGAGGTCACATCTAGTCCAACCCCCTGCTCAAAGCAGGACCAGCCCCAACTACATCATCCCAGCCAAGGCTTTATCTAGCTGGGTCTTAAAATCTTCCAAGGGTGGAGATTTCACAACCTCTCTGGGTAAACTGCTCGTGTTTTACTACCCTCCTAGCAAGTACATTTAACTTAGATCGGGTTGGCCATTTTTAGACTAATCCAACTGTCCTGAACTTCTGTAAAGTTCACATATAGATCCACCTAAAGAGTGTAAGGTCTGCACCTGGGGCAACTAAATTAGATCCGGTGGCCATTTCTAATGCAGTATAACCTCCCCCAATCTTCCTGAATGTCTGTAAGCAGTTGAAGAGCTTGGATAAAAAAAAAAATCTGCAAGGTAGCAAGAATAATACAACCTCCTGCTCTATTCAAGGCAGCAAGAGCAAGTAGGCACGCTGTAATAAAAAAGTAAAAAGTTCTAAACAGACATTTTAACAGAATCCAGAAAATATTCAGGGTTATTAGTGTTGTACCCAATTAGTGACTGGGTAGTATCAACACAATAGGCACAATCAGTGCCACACTATTCAACCTTTGAAATACTAATAAACTGATTTACGCACCTCTGATGCACAGTAACGTGCAGCTCTATGAAAGGATTTCTACAGTGTAGTGCCTGGGACAGTAGGGCACTTAAGTTGCTCCAGGAAGTCTCTTCCACTGTTTTAGTCCTGAGCTGAATCTATTATAGCTTGAAACTACAGTTTACCAATTTCAATGGCTCTAAGATATTCTCAGCCTCAGATATTCTAGGTTTTCAAATAAGTAAGCTTTCTGCAAGGGTCTTCCAATAAACAGCACTCTAAAGGGATGCTACTCCCCCAATTCACACATTTCAGCTTTAATACAATTATCTATTTATCATACAGTGAATATGGCCCATGACTATGAATGGAAAACAAATGGTCTCACCAGTAACCTTCTTCCTGAAAATTGCAGCATCCTTCATATGTAGGCCAAACTCCCGGTTACCTTCCATCACCCTCTTAAGAGCATAATATAATACAATAACTGGACCTGTGAAGTCCCAAAAAAACAGTTTTGGGGACTTCCCTGAATTCCAAGCAGTGTCTGACAGCACTTGACCCTGTGCAAGTATTCCAAAGCCAGGGCTGTCTGGAGAGCTAGCCCAGTGCTTCTATCAGCAACAGGAGTACTAAAACTACTGCAACTTCTAAAGAAACTTTATTTTGCACTCAGCATGCTCAGAAGCTTAACATGGGCATTAGTGCAGTTCCTCCAATGCTGTTACCTTTGCCCTGAAAATTAAAGCCTCATTCACTATTAGCCACATGATGTGTATTAGATACCCTAGAGCACAAAGCCTTCCTTGCTTAGTTCATAGATCTCATAGACATTAGGGCTGGAAGGGACCTCGGAAGATCATCAAATCCATTCCCACGCCTGAAGGGCAGGAAGTCAGCTGGGGTGATAGGATCCCAGCAAGATAAGCATCCAATTTACTCTTGAAGGTGTTCAGTGTAGGTGCTTGAACCACCTCTGATGGCAGGCTATTCCAAACCTTGGGGGCTCGCACAATAAAGAAATTCTTCCTTTACGTCCAGCCTGAAACAGTTTTGGAGTAGTTTATAAAGTTCAGAGTCCTGTTGCCCAAAAGGGAGCATGCAAGAAGGTATAAGGGTCTAGAAAAGTTTAGCAAGGTCAACAAACCTTCATCTCCATTCCACTAGCATTTTGCAGCTGCTAATTTAGAAGGAGTGGTTCTTGCAGGTGAAGCAGTCACTAGGGGAAACTCCAGCCTCCAAGGCCTACTTTTACACATTCAGCTAAGAGGCTCTAAAATTCACTGGGAACACCATGTACCCTGACAGCTTCAAGCAGAACTAAGATGTGGGGCCCCACCTACATTTCTGGTCAAGAGCCACAGGTATTTGGTAATTCTGGGCAGCCCTTGTCAGATTGAACCCGGTGCTGGTTGAAAATGATGCCTGTTCTTGGGCGGTGCCTAATAGGAAACAAGCAGCAGCATTCCAAATATTAAGTAAATCCATGAGTCATGCCTTTCAAAATGACAAGATTGGGTTTAAAAATACAGAAATAAATAAAATAAAATAACAAAGACTATTAAAAACTAAAAATACATTTTGGGTTCTTCAGTTTTGCAACAAGTCTTTATGAATCATGCTTTCAAGTTATTCAGTAAAGCTGAGGTTTTCCATAATCAGCAACTTATGGCTCTAAGAAAACCATCATATAAATGAGTCACATAATTAAAACTTGTGAGTGGGTAGGGCAGCAACAGCTTTACGCTCCCGGGAGGACCACCTGAGATCAAGTCTCTGTTTCACAAGTCCCATAGGGTTTATTTTTCTTTTAGAGGTAACAGATCAGTAAGGACCATCAGTACTGGAAACTACTGCACAATCTGTGCTTTAAAAAGACTTACTCCTGTACCATTCCAGCAAATTTCCTAACATATTAACAAAGTCATTTTAAATGCAATCGATAGCTCTGGACAGAGGTAACTTCAGCACATGAAAAGGCAAAAGAGAATTGCTACCTGGGCATGCTTATCACCTCTTATGCCGTAACTGTTCCATCTGCATACTCCTAGGGTTGATGTAACCTGGAATGAAACTGCATTAAAAGGTACAATGGCTTCTATGCTCCTATCACTAAAAGAACATGCCAAAGTAAAGTGACAGCCAACAGCTACCCGCCAACAGGGTGTCCACAAGTGTTGGTCCCAATCCCTGCATTTATTCAGCGTTCGGCTGTATGAGATTTGTTCCCCCTTCACCATTGGTTAATTTTACTGCAACATCTTTTTATCAAATAGTAATAAGCTCCTCTGTGTATAATTTGTGTTAAAAATGTAGCTCCACCGACCAAAAAAATGGCATTGAAGAAATTCACTGTCAAGACCCCCTGCTCTGTGCATCAGTCCAGATGCCTGGTTTGATTCTGACCTCTGGCACTATCATGGGTATATGTGGGTTGCCTTTTTTAACTGATAAGAATGTATTTTACCAGGAAATGGATTCGAAACAGAGAAATGGTTAGATATTGGACTCTTCCTGCCCCATGATCATCTCTGCCCACAATAATTATTGCGCTCTGGGCCCCAACATGGAGAGTGAGAATACAGAACTGGTTACAGAGCAGCATAAGATCAAAAGCAGCTTTATTTGCTGCATCTGTTATGATGCAACACTACTCTATAGACACACAAGAGCTCTGGGGCCCTAAACTTCAAATTTACTCACTTATGCCTATAATATCTTGATAGTAGCATCATGAGTTTGGAAATTTGGAGGCAGGGGAGCAGTGACAATATTAATTGCTATGTCTACTGCACCACTGAATCCACTGTTGGTCACTTCCCCGCCTCTACTTTCTGTCCAAAATACCTGAATGGATTTATTCAGACTCTCCAAAACAATTTACCTTTGGGCATAGGCAAATCATGGACACTTCTGTCCAGAAAACAGTATCTCTTTTCAGTGGGCCCAAACCTCTTGAGGATAGGGACAGTGTAATAAAAACTGGAGTTACAACCTTAATTGTCGCATATGCTACTGATTGAGTCCCATTGTGTGTGTTCTATAATAAAACAATCAAATAAGAGGCAATATGATAGAATATGATGCCATATTAACACTGCCACTGCTCCCTTGCCACCAGATTTCTGGATCTATATGTCTCAGATATAATGCACACCCCGATTTCCATCAGCTGGTTTTGGAGAAAAAAGGTGCTGGTTACCGTTGAGAAAAATATGGCATTCTACTATTCTTTCATATTACCTATGATAACATGGGGAGGGAGGGAACAAAAGTCAACTTTCTTACAGTAGGACAATGGAACAAGCTGTCCAGGGAAGTTGTAGCATATCTTTCACTGGAGGCTTTCGAGAACAGCCCATTTAAGCATGTGTCTGGGATGGTTTGGGAATACTGAACCCTTCATTTGTGCAGTGTTGCATTAAATGATCTCTGAGGACCCTTTCAACTCTGTGGGCACCCATACACGTGGCCAACGCCCGCTCCGACGTGTTCTAATTGGAACACATTGGAGCAGACTTGATTCACTGGAGCAGCCTCAGCATCACATGTATTCAGCGTCCCTGCGCTTTAAAATCGTGGCGGGGTTGCTTTAATTAAAGCTCGTTGAATGAGCTTCAGTTAGAGAGCCACTGCCATTTTGAAGTATGAGGGTGCTGAATACACAAGACTCTCTTGGGAGCCACTCTAATTAAAGTGCCCCCACCACGGAGCATGTATGGAGATGCCCTCCGATTCCTAAATGGCTCCCAGCTCTGCCTTCCAGTCAGAGTCAGTAAGGACTGATGGGCCAAATGCCAGGAGAGGGCTTGGATCCAGCAATGGTATGCTGGGACTGAAATACAGGCAGTCCTTGACTTATGGTGATTCGCAGTTGCAATGCTCTGCCATTTACACCCATGTTATTACTTACGGCACTGGATCCTCGCACTTACGGCACTACAGGGAACTATACAACGAGAAAGAAGGCAGCAAAACAAATATCCCTGGATCAGCTTCTCAAAAAGCCATCAAGTGGCCTTAAGTCTCCCCAAAATCTCCCCAAAGAAGCCCTTCTGAATTCCACGACCCTGATGGTGTTCCTGCACCTTCCAATTAAATAAAATTTTATGCAATTAGTTACTGTATTGCCCCGTTTAATTGATTTATATACAGTACACTTTAAATGATATACGCTGTACCAGTACAAAGCTTTTTATAGTTGATTAAATAGGTGATTGAAATATAGTGTTTACGGTCATTTCTATAAAAAGTTGGGCATCAGGCCCTCGGTCAAGAACGTAACCCACTATAACAAGATCGTTTCTATGGGAAAAATCAGATTCAACTTACATTGTGTCGACTTACGCCTTTTCCAGGAACGTAACCCGCCATAAGTGCGAGGACTGCCTGTATGTCAACTCAAGTGGCAACTAGAGGTAATGTAAGGGTTCCCCTTCCAGTGGCAACAGGTTCCCTTCTTACGACTCTCTAATTAAGCATATAGAATCATAGAAAATTAGAGTTGGAAGAGACCTCAGGAGGTCATCTAGTCCAACCCCCTGTTCAAAGCAGGAGCATCCCCAACTAGATCATCCCAGCCAAAACTTTGTCTAGCTGGGTTTTGAAAACCTCCAAGAATGGCTGGAGGTTCCACCGCCCCTCTGGGTAACCTGTTCCAGTGCTTTAGTACCTTCCTAGCTAGAAAATTCTTCCCAATATCTAACCTTAACTTCCCTTGCTGCAACTAGAGACTGTTGCTCCTTGTTCTGTTATCTGCCACCACTGAGAACAGTCCAGCTTCATCCTCTTTTGCAACCCCCCTTCAGGCAGTTGAAGGCTGCTATTTCATAGATTTCATAGACATTAGGGATGGAAAGGACCTTGGAAGATCGAGTCCAGTCCATACCCCCTGCAACATTGCAGCTGGTATGCAAAAGGTGAAGGAGTGACACACTTCTGGCAGGTAGCTGTTGACTGTAACTTTATTTTGGCATGTTCCTTTAGTAATAGGAGCATAGTAAAGCCATTGCACCTTTAATGCGGTTTCATTCCAGCTAAATCAACCCTAGGAGTATGCAGATGGAACAGTTACAGCATAAGAAGCGACAGGCATACCCAGGCAGCAATTCTCCTTTACCTTTTCATGTGCTGAAGTTACCTCTGTCCAGAGCTATTGATTGCATTTTAAATTATTTTGTTACAAGTGCAGTAGGAAAGTAATTCCTTCCTTCCATGTCTGTCTGCCTTCTCCTGACCTTCTTGCCCTTTATTTCTCTCCTTGCTCTGCTTGGGCTGATTTATTTCTCTTACAAGTTCCATGGCCAGGAAGTGCATCACTACCATTCCCTAAGGTCTCTCAAACATCCAGTGCAGGTTACGCAAGGTTTTATAAACGATTCTTCATCATCATCTGTAGAATAATTGCTAAATATTAAAACATGGGTGTAGGCAGTGATACTCCATGCGTCAGCAACCCACCATGACTGCTCAGCCTCACCTGCTGCCTTCTACCACGTCTCACAACAGCATCAGGACCAAGACCAAGTCTCCTCTGCAACTTTGTCCTCAGACTCGCACTTGCCACTTGCTCTCACCCAACATCTCTCCTGCCCGTGGCAAATCCAGCAGGGGAGACTCCATGTGCCTGGCACAGCATGCCAGCTGCTTTGTTGCAACAGTCGACTCCCCACTCTTGCCAATACCTAGGTCTAAAGGCTGAGGGTCAAATCTTCTGCTGATGAGAATCGGTGTTATAAAAGATGCTAGACTGAGAATCTGGAGAAAGCTAATAAAATTTTTTTTTTTTTTTAAATTAAAAAAAAAAAAATTGTAAAGAAGAAGAAGTGTAAATTTTTCACAGAGGGGAAACATGTGCTCGTTACCTCAGCAAGAACTCCTACTCGTATGCAGAGTGTGATATTATCATTGCCCTGAAAGAACCGGTTTTGGTCACTCACTTCAAGCCTGGAATACTGGCTCTGTATCTTTGGGCAAAACAGCCCATTTTGTTCTGAGACATCTCATACTCTGATGCTAGATTGACTCTTCCTAAAGAAAACAACTTTTTCACAATTTAACCCTCCCCACCCAGCTACAGCCACTATTTTCACTGTACTCAGATGCAAGAGTTTTATTAATACACATACACAAGCTCTATGTCGTTCTTTTAAATTCTTTTCCCTAGTACAAAGAATGCACAGTTCACTTCTGCAACTTAAGAATTTGGCAAAATGTTCACGTGAGTGTTTTGTGGAATGAAAAACATTACAGGGAAAGCAGGAGTAGCACCAAAAACTACTACTGCGCTCCTAAGCCCCTCATTTTAAACAAAACATCCCCAAATGCACGAACCATATCAGTCATAAAATATCATAGGACGTTTCAAATACAAGCTTGCTAACACTTGTCCTAAATACTTGTTTGAACTTGTTTAAACACGGTCCTAAGTTGACAGAATTACTGCTACTCTTCTATATAAAAGGTGACAACGTTAAGAGAGTACACACTGACGGTTACGATCCCAGCCCCCTACAACGTGAAAACAGAAGCCTCCTACCTTTGCAATGTTTCAGGCAAACAGCATTTAAGTGTACTAGCAAAGTTATATACATAGGCTACACTCTCAGAGGGAAAACACGCCCCATTTGCAAAACACTTGCAATTTCTTCAGAGATCCACCCAGCAAAGCTGCTAATCAAGATTTCTGCCTCAAGTCAATCCTGATGTCAGACTGCATGGAGTGAACTCATACAGTAGTACTGCCAAATGTCATCACTGTAGCTGGTTTCAACATAGTTAATGGAGAAACGTTATGTACCATACAACAGTGTTTATTGGGTTATAAAGATACTCTCGTCCCCCTTAAAAATCTGAGAACACCACACCTGCTGGGTGTGAACGAAGATGTGAACTATTCAACTCCGTGTTCGCACAAAGGCATTGTTCGCAGACTTCTGCAGTGGATTTAACAATAAAAATTGGGTAAATTCTCTGATCATAGAAGAGAACGCGAGAGCTTGGTGCGAGTCTTGATACTTTCTAAAAAGCTGCCATTTCTTCGGGCGGTATAAGCCAATAGGTCTATGCCAATTTACACAAGCTGAATCTCTGTCCCTGCATATCTGGAGATCATATAAAAGTGTCATTTGCTTCAAACCAGCTTTCAAATAAATCTCAAGCACCATAGTTATGGTGCTTGAGAATATTTGATGTTCTGACCGAAGACCATTCTTCACCACCTCCCTCAAGAGTCTGTCCGGAATTGCCGAGTCCCCACAAATTCTTAATGGCTCCTCTTCCAGGGGCTGTTAGGAAGGGATGGCTACTGGAGCTCCTTCTGTTCTCCTGGTTCTGCAAGCGGCCAGGAAACAGTAAGCCATGCCATAATACAACGAAGGGAGGTATGATTAGCCCAAAACCTTGACCCAAATCTAAATTTCCCTTAAGGCCAGGGTTGTTTGCATGGAAGGGTTTGATTATAGTTACACATCCTACATTTTTCTAGTAACGCATCCTTTATCTTCTGTGTTTTTCATTCATTCTGTGTATTTTAGGTCTTCAGTCCTAAATTAAAAGTAGGGTGTGTACTCATTAAACTGAAGCAGAACAATTGTTCAACTTGAAGGACTGCTTTGGGAAGGTAACATTACCATTTTGCTGTGCCATTAGACATGGGAAAATGCAGCAATAATTCGAAACAGTGATAAGCCAGATCACACAGGAATGCTTTCCCAACTAGAGAACGTGGAGCAAGTTGATTCATGTATGGCTTGGTTAATAAGCTGCTTTTCATTTACAGAGGTAGGTGGCAGAAATGTCCATCTCTGATATCTTGAACTTACAATTTCTTCCCAATTGCACTCAATTGCCAAAAAGGCTTTGGTTTGACTGGAACAAATCCATACTTTTGATAATAAAATATTCTAAAGCTTTAGGAGACCTGTTACGAGCATTGCTTAGGTACCACTTACGACAATCCTGGGACTTTAATGCAGAATCAAATTAAAAGAAGAAATTATGCAAAAAAACCTAGAAAACCCACCAACAAGCTAACCCCCGACAGACCAAAGACACCCACTGCTCTTCCAATTCACACTGCATCTTGCCTCCCATAGTAGGGCTGTGCAAAGCTTCGGTTCCCGATTTGATTCAGCGGAGATTTGACCTGATTCGGTGGCCGAATCTCCGAATTGAATCAAAGGACCCTTTATTCTCTCCGAATTGATTCGGAAATTTGGACAGAGGCAGCTTTAAATGTTTTTTCTACATACCTCTAGGTAGCAGGCGGCTCATGAGTGCTGTGATGCTGGGGTGCATGGAGTGTCCCACAGAATCGCGGGGGACCCCCCAGCAGACCCAGAAGTTACCAGAACACACCAGGAATGGCAAGACAGGTTGTTTGGGGACCGACATTAACAGTCTCCAGATAAGAGATATGGAATTTGTGCCCGTTATGTTGGGATGAAGATTAAGAGGGTCTCCTACTAGCAGGTAGGAGAGCTAGAGGGGGCTCAGACAGAGCTGGCTGTAGCTGTACAAAAACTGGGTCTGGCACAAGATGCGGGTGGAAGGAATGGAACAGAAATGGTGGGGACAGAGGTCAAAGGCCTGCAAAAGCACTTCAGGGCAGATGTGTCTCCCCAGACCTGCACCCATGGGGGAAGGCCACAGAAAGCTCGCAAAGCCAGGATAAGACTTGCACATACAGGGGAACTCGATTCAGGGATGGCACCCCTGGAAGCAAGGGATAGAGACAGGAAGGATGCAGAAGCCCAACCTCAGGTGCAGTCTCAACCCAACAGACAGTCAAAAGAAGAGGGGGTAGTGGCAATCTCCGATATGATGGCAGTTAGGGAAGAGGCCAATCCATCCCAGAGAGGAGTTGTGGGATCAGAAAGAAGCCCAAGAAGAAAAACCTTCCACCACCTTGGGGTAGGCAAATAAACCCTTGGGGCAGCCCTCACTAGGTGTTAACCTAACCCTCCAGCCCTGGGTTATTTCCCTGCAATCTGCCCGAGTCTCGCTGGTAATCCTCAAGGCAGCCCAACGGTTCATCTGGCACCCCCTTGCAGCTTCCCTAGTCAGGAGCTCTTTCCCCTGCAGCTTTCAGGACAAGACTGCCTTGCTTTGGCTTGGTCAGGGCTCATATGCCCAGAGCCCTGCCCCTCTCTGGTCAGGTGACTCTATGGGGTTGTCACAGGTACCCCTTGATTTGATTCCCTGCCCGGGCTCCATGGTAGCCCACCTGTGGCAGAGCCTAGTCCCCCCTGCAGGGCTCCAGCTTGCAGTCCTACTGTGGAGCAACTAGCCCTGCAATAGGCTTCCTACTACTCATGCTGCCATGGTCCTGGTGTGTAGTCATAGGTCCAGTTTACTCAGGTCAGCTCTCCTGCAGTCTCTCCCTGGGCCCTTTCTCCCTTAAAGTAGCAGAGAATCTGCAGCTCTGTTACAGTACCAAACTAAAGCTTCAGTTTCTAGGACTGCCAGCTGGTGCATACAATGAAGTCTGCAGTGAAAAGAAAGATTATCCTACTTTTGAAAAGTTTCTTTCTATTCAATGGCCAAACCAGGGTGGGGCAAACAGGGCAACCATTCTGAGCACCGACTTGGAGGGTTTGGGAAGAGGGAGATGTGAAAGAGAGGCTTCTGCCTGCAGCTGCATGATCATGATCGCATGACAGCTAGAAGTCACTGCTGCCCATGTGCCCGAGGCACCTAGCTGTGCCTGTATGCTCCTGGTTCTAATAAACTGAGTCAGATGCTATTTACCTACTGACTTATAACTGCATAGTGCCATGAAAGTTGGGACCATAAGACTACTAATGGCCTAACTCACCTGGCATTTGATATAAATAGTAATATGTCTCCCCTGAACCACGTACCATTATTTCAAGTTAATTTCTAACTTGATTATGAGGGTCCTTTCTACCTGTAGAATCAATGGGTATAATAAAATTGAGCTGAACATAAAGAAATATTAGAGTACAAAGATATAGCGGTACCAAAAGGTCCTGGAGCTGGATGACTGGAGCTGAAAACCAAATCTCTTCTTGCCTTACCCATCTTCTCCACAGAAACATGTAGAGTCACCTCCATAAGGTAATTCTTGAAGCCAGTTGTCAAGGATCATGACCCCAGGATCATGCTTGCATGCTCTGACTCAATCCCTGCTGGTTTGCAAGTTATGTAGCCCCAACTCTTAGAAGTGATATTTAATACATTATTCTACTGCCACTCACTTAGAAATAATTATACTTTCATCCATGTATTCCTTCTTTTGAGATTTGCCAATGATAAAGAAACATGTATAACATCTGGTCTCAATGTTAAGACACAAAATTACCCAAAGGAGTGAGCAACGAGGTACTGCAAACCTAAATCAGAATCAGAATTCTCTATATTATGGCACGCAACACTCACAGATTTCAGCAGGTACCAAGCACCAAAACACTTTGAAAACTTTAGAACCTGTTCCCAAAAGAAAGGGAAGATGCCAGGATTCATTTAAGGGACCAGTAATAGTAATGCTAAAATGAAAAATCCCATGCCACTAGAGGGGAAAGAAGTGAGCTCTATGCCTTAACTCTCATTTCTGATGAGTAAGTGCCTTTATGATGCAGAAATGTCACTAAATGGTTTCAAGGTTCAAGGATCTGATCCTGAACTGACCCGGAAGCTACCTTCTGAAGAATTTATTACTTCTGATAAGTTTAAGAACTCCAGAGTATACGTGTTGTTCTTAGATGTTATTTTTCAAGTTGTTGCAACCCTTCTGCTTTTATAAAACACTGCACTTACTGCAACATTGATATCAACTCGTGGGAGACTATTGCCCAGGACTGCCCCAAATGGAGGAAAAGTCTGCTGCAAGGATCTCGGTACTTTGAAACCTTGCAATGACAACAGGTAGTTGGAAAAAAGAGAGAGCGGCAGAAACAACGTGTCTCAGACCAAACCAACAACCAGAGCTACCCAAACCACGCAGAAACATGTACCCGAACTGCAACAGAGCCCGTCGATCCCAGATAGGCCTCATCAGCTATCCTTGGACCCACAGATAAGACAATCACACAAGACGATGATCCTCAACTACGAGGGAGTCCGATGATGATGGTATGCAACTTACAGGTTCCAACCTGGCTTTGATAATATAGCCTGCTGTTAAGGTTATTTGGTAGAGGAAGAGGCAAATGCTTACATAACCACCAATGAGATGGAATCAAAATCCTTTGGGCCAGAAAGAAAGCATCCTTACCATATGCCCTTTGTGCTGTATTTTTTTCTGCAGTCTTGAAACCACTCATTGCTTGGAATCCATCAGTTGTCAAATAACGACGTAAACAGAGAGAGGGATTATAAACTAAAACAATCACAGGCATCATCTCCAGTCCAATCACCAGTTACCATAAACTACAACAATATTAATAATTGCAGGTATTTATTCCAACACAAGTTAAAAAACATTTCCTAATACTTTCTCCTATACAAAAAGGATACTTAAAAATTATCTGCAAACTCTCTTGCAGAGAAATAGGACATGTATGAATGATCATTAGTTATAAGTCAATACGCGTGCAATTGTCTTTGACTTGGCACTAATTAATATTACAACAGTTGGA
>NW_005841946.1:894057-921485 GCF_000455745.1 Alligator sinensis
TCACACATTGATTGATTTCACAATCGTGATTTTTTTTATCTGGGATCATGAATACTAAAAGTGCGTATCTACTATGTAAGATAATAAGACACATTATTGGGATGTTGCAATAATCCTCTAACTAAATGTAAACTCAGGAAATTCAGACTAAAGGTTAACCTTAAAATGCACACGTTAAGGTATGAAAATGCACAATACAGACCCAAACAACATCAAATCCAACCTGTAGCAGATCTTTAGAAAACCCCTACTGTTATGATTTGTGCATAACAGAGTTTGTGATCTCAGGCTAGATTAAACTGATGTCCGCATATTCATTCAATATTTTCATTCCTTTATGATGTCAAAAGAAGAGCTAGAATGATTTGTTTTCTCCGTTTCCTACTTAACCTTCAAAAATGTCCAAATATAGTAAACCTAAAACAGTATTGTACTGGCACCGATTGGGACATCTATCACACATTTTACCCCAAATCAGAGATGTACCTACTCTCAGACTGAGAGCAACTGTTACTCTAAAATTACAGAAGGATTCTAATTTAACACTCGGAAATTGGCTCCGAGGTCGGACCCAGAGAGTAACAGTCGATGGAAGCAAATCGTTATGGTGCTCCGTGACCAGTGGCGTCCCCCAAGGCTCTGTCCTTGGACCAGTTCTCTTTAACATCTCATCCACGATGTGGACATTGGTGTCAGAAGCACACTGGCCAAGCTCACCAATGACACTAAACTAGTGATCCAGACCGACTTGGATAAGCTTAGCAAGTGGGCAGATACAAACCTGATGATGTTCAATCAGAAAAATGCAGGATACTACACCTTGGGGGAGGCACACACCTGCAGCACGCTTATAGGCTCGGCAGTGCTACTCTCGCTGGCACCACAGCTAAAAGAGACTTGGGGGTCATGACTGACCACAAGATGAACATGAGCCACCAACGTGATGTCGCAGCTGGTAAAGCAAACAAACAAACAAAAAAAACAACTTTGGCTTGCATCCATAGATGCTTCTCAAGTAAGCCTCAGGATGTCATCCTCCCGCTGTACTCGGCCTTGGTGAGGCTGCAGCTGGAGTACTGCATCCAATTCTGGGCTCCACAATTCAAGAGGGACATGGAGAAACTTGAGAGTCTAGGGGAGAGCCATGTGCATGATAAGAGGGAAGAAGAACAGGCCTTATGATGAGAGGCTGAGAGCCATGGGACTCTACAGCCTGGAAAAGCGCAGGCTCAGGGGTGACTTGGTGGCCACCTATATCAGGGGTGTGCATCAGGGGAACACCTGTTCACCAGAGCGCCCCAAGGGATAACAAGGACTAATGGTCATAAACTCCTCCATGACCGTTTCAGGCTGGACATAAGGAAAAACTTCTTTACTGTCCGAGCCCCCAAGGCCTGTAATAGACTCCCTCCAGAAGTGGTGCAGGCACCTACTCTGGACTTATTTAAGAAACATTTGGATGTTTATCTTGCTGGGATCCTTTGACCCCAGCTGACTTCCTGCCCCTGGGGCAGGGGGCTAGACTTGATGATCTTCAAGGTCCCTTCCAGCCCTTATGTTTCATAGATTCACAGACATTGTCGTTAATCTGAGATTGTCAAGCACGTTTGCATAATTATTAAAAACAACATACAGAGAACACCACAAAAGAACACTAACAAGGCTATTACCCAGGATCAAAGGCAGATCCAGAAGCGGCCTAGTTGTGTGACCACAACCCCGCTCTCTAACTCTGGGGCAGGAGCAGCAGCTGGGGTCATTTTTAAGTCCTCAAATAAGGTAAGAGTCCTGTGACCTGCCCCTTCCCTTTTGTGCTTAGGGCACATCCCCTCCCCATCTGTTGCTGTGTCCCCACCATCCCAAGAGTAAGGGGGATCTCCTGTCCCCATCCCTGTCTACTCCCTCCAGGTACTCCTTGCAAGCCTGGGAGCAGGCACTGGGAGGGTAAACCCACCTGTCCACTACTGCTGTCCCAGGCTCAGCCCAGCTCCCACACAGCCTAGCTGGAACAGCTCTGGAGCTCCCCTTGTCCTCAGGACAGCAGGGACACAGTGGCAGGTTGGTGGAGGGAGGGAAAGTACCTCTGAACAGGAAGGAAAGAGGGGTAATTCTTAAGTCCCTAAAGCAGATAAGAAAAAAAGTTCCTGACTGCTGACCCCCACCCCCCCACACCCCCCCCCGCATTGGTCTGCCCCCCCTATTGGGTGGAGCACCAACCCCTGTAGTGCTGGTCACTGTTCTCGCACCCCCTTTGTAAAATGCTAGATTCACTTCTGCCCAGGTCCTATTTGCCCCCCCCCCTTAAAAAAAAAAAAAAATACAGTCAAGAGCATCACAAGGCAGTCGGAGCACAGTTATCAGTTGTCCCATATTCTTACTTGGCCCATTCCTCTGCACACGCCTTTCCCAGCTTCCCTGCCTTCCACATCCTGCTTGTGTAAATACAAGCAGACCCATGTGTACACAAGAACACAGACACATTTCCTATTGTTTCCCAAATTCCCCTGAACAGCGATTAGAAGTCTTTCCCCTTCCACACACAATATATCTGGTGCAAACAATCATTTTTGAAAATGAATTAAGAGGATCAATGGACATTTAATTGTTCATACCTGAACATATGTTCTCCAATAACGTCCCTTTTCATAAGCAAGCAGTATCATGAGTGGATTTGTGTCACGGAAGACAGCAGTGGGTCTAGGACTTTCAGAAAATTCTCTTCCTGGTGCTATATACTCGAGATGCCTGGGGTGTTGCAACTAAAACAGTAGTGCAAACTTCATGATTGTTTACTCTGTTGCATAACAGACAAGCATGTGAGAATATATATGTAAGGTTCTTATTTTTAGAGGGGAAGTGTGCTATTTCCAGATGCTTCCAAACCTATTCAAGTTAACAATCTCAATTTCTGCTTTATAAAGCACAACTTTTAATTTTTAGAGCAGGCTCTGTAAACTGCCCGGTGAATTAGTCTATAGCATCTCTCTTCTAGAAAGTACCCATTAAAGTTAGGATTGGGACATACTTAAATTTGCATCCACCCTATCTTTTTGCAAGACTCACCTTCAGGCAAAGCCAAGCATGGAAAATTTCAGCCTAGAAGTGAATGAAACTGCATCTGGAAAGAACAAGCAAAATGTCTGCAGCCATTTTTATTTTAGCAAGGCTGAAAAGAACACAACAGAAAACATGACTTGTTTTCCTCATTACCAAACAATGTAGATTTTTTTTTAGGTATAAATAACAAATGTAAAAATAAAATGCAAACATTGCCATGTGTGAATCCCAAGATGACAGGATGTCTCCAATTTTTCTTGCATTCAACAACAGCCTGAGAGTTTGAACTTGTAATTAAAAAGCTTTCCCCCTGAATTATGAAACTAGTTATAAGAAAGTAAAAAATGGCACCTGCCAGAGAAGAAATTCATCTTCCTGCACTCACCCTGTCTACCTTGTAAAGGTGTGAAAGATACAGCACCTTTGCAATATTTAAAATAGCATTAAGCATAAGCCATTAGATGATAAAACCTGTATGAATGCAACAGTGAAGTTACTGACTCCTCTTTTGATTTTTAGCTGAGTTAAAACTAAGATAAAAAAAAAAAAAAAGGACTGGACTGCCTAAAATAAGATGCATATGGAGACTAGATCCCCAAGTCTGGGACAGGAAACCTGAAAGGTTGATGTCTCTACAGGTGGCTGTGTGGCACAGCCTGCAGTGCTGGGGGAGCTCGTGGCACATCAGCTGGGATGGTGGGGGTGCCACTCAATTGTATGGTACAGAAGGGGGAAGGGGGCGATGGCCTGCACAAGCCAGGCATAGATGGCTTGGCTTGCAGCCTCCAGCTGCTGAGATACTGGACAGCTCTGCCCTAACCCCGATTAAAGTCCAGGGACTAGCAGTCCTCTGCCTAAACCTAGAGCAAGCCTCTCGGGAGAAGACAGACATTCTCCAAGCAAATTTAACACAGATGAACAGGGAAAACATGGAAACGTCCCTCTATGTCTAATAACTTAGCAATTAGAGCAGTCACGGAGGAAGAAAGAGATCCCAGTTTAATTCCTTCCTTTGCCTGAAGGGATTCAAAGCCACATCTCCAGCCTCTTGAGAAACTGCCCTGCCCTGCCACCATTCTGCCAGGTCACTGTGGGCGAGACGAGCATCATTCCTCCTGATAAAGCTGTGGCACTGTGCAGGAAAAGATTCATTAGGCTGCAGAAAGAGCAGGAGCTGGAGCATGACCCTGACCTAGAGCTTGGGTAGGCATTCACCTGGGAGAAAGACGACCTGGATTCCAGTCCCTACTCTATGGATTGTTTCAATATTTTATTCAGTCACTGTTTAGAACTAAAAAGAGAGTTACATAAAAAAAGTCCTCGGTTCCTTGAAAAGGAAGGTACAGATACCTACATAAAAGGTGAGAATTCAGAGCTAATGGCCACAAGTCCATGGAGGTTCCTTTCTGATGCCCCAATTGCTTTAGGAGGGGAATTTATGACTCACCCCATGCTCAATGCACCACAGCTGCATGCTCAGTGTACAGACTTCAGGCAGTTGTCTCATCGGTGTGTTGAGCTACCCAATTCTCCTTGGGCATTATTAGGTAGGAGTGCTGGACTTGGGGCTCTGGATCCTTCTCTAGAACTAGGGACTTAACTTCTCAGTGTCCAAGGTCTTAATTAAATTAAAAGGTCTAATATCAATCTTACAAGCTTACAGCACAAGTATGTAATATATTCTTTTTTTTCCCCTGCATCATGTAGTTTAATACATTACCGTGTTATAATTTATTAATTTTATAGAGTGTGTGCAATGGAGCAAAGAAAGAATTTCTACCAGAACTTCACTTTTGCATTATCCAAGTTTGATTCTAGCTTTACGATGATAAAGCCAACATGAAGTTAAGTGGAGCCTTTGCTACTCCAGCATTTTTTTTTAAAAGGGTATACCATAAAATGAAATGACTTGCATGCATTTAGGAAACAGTTTTCAGTGAAATTGTAGTTTGACTTCAGGCCCAGGAAACTGCAGCACTTTTAGCTGCTGAGGCCTATGGTAAAAGGCAAAAAGGGGGATCCAAATACAATTTAGTACTAAAAAACACAGATGTGGAAGAGTGCAGTACTATCAGTACAAAATGATGATGCCCAGAAACCCCAGTCGTGGACCAGGGTAGCCCCTGTTCAAACATAAAACCTTCTCTGGTTCAAACAGCTTACACATCTCTACTTCTAAGCACTAGAATCTGGAATTATCACTGCATTGCAGTCCATAAAGCACTGCCAATCTAGCAGCGTCTTCAGATCTTAGAATGACAGTAGAAAGAATTACAGCTAACATTTTAAAGTAGAGGTACTTTAACATTAGATCTTCAAGAGAATCACTGATTTACTGTCATTTGTTAATACCTAATAACTCATCCTTACGTATAGTATACTGTCACATATACTGGAAATAAATTTGGGGCTTTGAGACAGCAGACCGGATACTTAAAACGCAGCTGCAGATTTATCTTTAAGTGTCAGCTGGCATCCAATTTAGCCAGCTCAGTTTAAACACGCCGATAAGTCCAAAAGGAATGTCCCTCACAGTCTGAGCATCAGAGCATGTTTATCTTTTGGGAACAGTCCCTTGCTTACTAGTGAGAAATCACTTCAAAGTGTCAGCCTTGGCACTCTGTTGCCTTACAATGGGTTCATGCTCTTACAGATTCTCTCAATGTGAAGCAACAGTTTCAAAAGTGCAGCTGGGTTGTATGGGAAAAGGTTTTTTCTCTGTAGCCTAGAAATTGCCTTTTGTAGTTCTTCCAAACATTTCATTGCTTTGTGAAGCATTCCTTCTATGGGGGGTGGGTTATTTGAAGTAAGCCTACATGCCAAGAATGACGAGGTATTAGAACCTTTTTGTCCCAGAGGCAACATTTTTGATTCAAATGTATTTGGTTCATCATCTATGACCCTGGAAACAGCTTCCCTTATCTTTGTACTGCCTTGTTTATTTATAGGCATTTGCTTCACGTTTGCCAAAGACTCCTTTCCAACGGATTCCGAATCAGAGTCTTCTGAGCTGTCATAATTAACAAGGCTTTGAAGGCAGCCCAAGGAAACTGTGTTAGACAGGTCAGATTTTGCAACTTGGTCATCACAATGCTGCCTTGTGGGTGCAAAAGACTCATGGGAAGAAACCACAGATGCCGAAGTCTGTTGCTCTGGATCATAGCAGGCAGTTTGCCATCTCAAAACAGTCTGACAGTATCTTTCTCCCTGGTGGGGAGAGGTAGCAAAAGAATCACACACGCCTCCTTTAGTTACAGCATCAAAGCAATTACAGATGTTGACAAAATGGTGCCAGCCCTCTCTAAGAAGTTTCAAATATCTTACAAAGTACTCGAGGAAGCAAGTTTCTGATGAAATCAAAAAATCAAGAAGAACTGTGGAATCAAAAGAAATGTTCTTCAGAAGATATAAAAAGATGCAGTGAGGATTACAACCGCTCTCATGTGTCAGATCGTCCCAGGTTTCTTCGAGGCACAAATCACCAGCAGCAGCACGCCATAATCTGAAAAGTTATTAGTCAAACAGATTAAATCCATATATCTGGAAAATGCTATTGCTCAAGATTTTTAGTAAGCTCCGGTTCAGCATTGTACAGAAGATAAGCAGGATGAGTACTATGTCCTACTAGTTACACAGTTAAAGCAAATTTTTCCACCTACATATTAAGCATAGCACAACTGCTCTATCAGAAGCCCCAGCCAATATTTTTTTTTTTTAAAAAAGGGGAACTGCAGGTTGGGCATTTTCTTTGAAGGTCCCACAGCTTCGAAATCTGCTTCCCTCCTTACTCTGAAATGCTCTGAATTAACATATTGCAAAACTCATCTTTTGTTGTTGTTGCTTACCCTTCAGTTTTGAAATCTGGGATCAGTGAAAGGGAAAGAATTTTCAAAGTGGGAGAAGGATGAGATGTTTGAAGATGCCTGGCATACTTGCTGAAGTTTAATCTTATGACTGTACCACTCCATACACTAGGTATTTTTAGGTTACATCAAAGCACATGAATAAGTATTTTTGTTTTAATTTCTCCAAATCTAAAAATAAAAAGTAGGTAGTCTTACTTTTAAGATTCTAGGCAGCCTTTGATTTAGGCATCTAAATATAGATTTAATGATCTACAGGCCATATTCTAATTCTCGGGTACCTAAAACAATCCAAGGAGCCCACAAGGAGTGTCACTCTGTGGCTTAGTAAATAGGGCACTTTCCTGGGGAGCATGGGGGGATTACTGGGTTCCAGTCACTGCTGCCAGGATTGCTGGACAGTGATTGATTTAAAAAACAATAAGAGAAATCACACTGGCAACAGGGGCCAGAAACCAGGACTGCCATGTCCCAGAGGAATGTCCTCCTTGCTAGAACAGAGGCACATGCCCTCTTGCTTGCCCATGAAACTTGGACGCTTGGCTGGGCAATGGGTGAACTTCAGCCGGAAGGGTGGGGAGCTGCCCTGCCCCAGCCCCGTGTGTGATCCAGTGTCTAGCGCACTATCCTGGAAGTGGGAGATGTCCTTGAATCTCCTCAGGCTGAGGACAGCCTACAGCTCTGATCTCCCACTGCCTAGGTTAGTGCTTTTAATGCTAGCCTATTGGGCAAAAAGGTGCCACCATAATCAAGTGCAAACTCACTGCTGCTCTCAGTTAGGCATTCTGGTTTAGGCAAGCATCTCTCTTTTGAGCCATCTGTATTCCCAACACGACAGAACCACCACCCACACAGCCCTGAGCCCAACTCCTAAGCTCAGAGGAGCGGAGGTTCAAATAAACCCTGCCGCCAAGGATCTCTTAGCTGCATATGCCCCCACACTCAGCATCTAGGCAAACTGGGTCGCCCTTGGGAGGCTGCCTCAGGCTTCCATTCATGGTATAGCAAGTATGCTCACTTTGCTATACCATGATGGAAGACTGAGGTAGCCTCCCATGGGGACCCAATTTGCCTAGATGCTGAGTTGGCTTGCAGGGGGGAGGCATGCAGCTAAGAGATCCTAGGCACTAAAGTTTATCTCAACCTCTACTCCTCCTCTGAGCTTAGGAATTGGACTCTGTTGATTAGGATTGCCCTCCTGGGGAGAGAGGTCTAAATTTTAGGCACTGTGATACTGAAGCATGAGGCTCCTTAGAAGGCTGACTGGGATTTGGTCCTAAAACACTCTTAGCAGTAGTGTCATCATTCAAGCTTGACATTACAAAGGTATTCACCAAGCCAAGCATCTTTTAAACATGAGGATAATAATGTCCCAATTTCCATACAGGAAATTAAACAATGTTGAAAGAAACGGAGTTTTATGATAAATTCATACATCAGACAAATGGACATACTTCAGGTACTAGTGCTGTCAGTCATCACCAAGCTATGGGAGTTTGGCTTAAGAAACCTTTGTTGTAAGACGGGAGAGAAGTTCACTTAGGCTCAGTCCTTGGAGCTGAGGTACTTCAGCCCCTCTGCATTCTTAACATTGACTCCTAATGCTAAATAGTTCTCAAAAATGTCAGCATTCATAAATGCTCAGTCTAGCCTTTCAACATACACATATCTGTCACTCAAATCACACAAAGCTAGCTGTTGTGAATTAGAGGCCAGGACTGAGGCCTTAACAGAAAATTACTGCTCTGATAAACAGGGCTATCCAAAACCCAGTTAAATCAAAAAATGGCTGAGTTCCCACTAGCACTCCAGGTAATGGATATCACATTATACTCTAGTCTACACCCCTAAGAACTAGCTGTATCAATCCACTGAGAGGTTGTTAAGATGTATCATCTTCCCAAGTTCTTTGTATGCAATAGTTTCACAGTGCTTAGGGTCAGAAGGGACCTAAACAGATCATTAGGTCCAACCCCCTGCCCTGGGCAGGAACGAGTGCCGGGGTCATAACACCCCAGCCAGATGTGTCCAGCCTCCACTTGGGAGCCCATTCCAGAGCCTGGCAGCCCTAACTGTAAAGTAATGTCTCCTGATGTCCAGCCTGAACCTTCTCTCTAACAATCTGTGCCATTATTCCTAGTAAACCCGGGTGTGCCAGGGAGAACAGAGCCTCACCCAATTCCCACTGGTCCCCCCTGGGGAGTTTGTAAGGCCACCAGATCCCCTCTCAGCCTTCTCTTGTGGAGGCTGAATAGGTTCAGGCCCTTCAGCCTTTGTAGGGCCTGGCCCGCTGCCCCTCGACCATGCGAGTGGCGCTCCTCTGGACCCTCTCAAAGCTAGCCACATCCCTCTTGAAGTGCAGTGCCCAGTGTGGTGCCCAGAACCGGACACAGTATTGCAACTGCGGCCTGTCCAACGCCACATAGAGCGGAAAGATAACCTCCCTGGACCTGCTTGCAATGCACCTGTAGATGCATGACAAGGTGCAATTAGCCTTACTGATCAAAGACAAAAATATTATAGTAAAAGTTCTGCTATCCGGCATCTTACAAACTTGGCATGCTCCACTAACCGGCATGCCGGCTTGTAAGATAAAGTGAAACCAGAAGCGCCCACTGTGGCACTTCCAGTTTCTCCGAGCCCCCATGGCTCGGGGCAAAGCAGCCTGTGCTGCCAAGCCCCCACGGCCCGGGGTCATAACAGGCTGTGTGGGACCAACCTTCATGGGCAGCAATGCGGCAAGAGGGACGGCAATGCCGTGGGAGGGGCAGAGGGACACCCCAGACACGATGCAAGAAGCAGCAGCCGGGGCAGCTCAATTAACCGGCATCCCCCATTCCCAAGGGATGCTGGATAACAGAGCTTTTACTGTACTACTATTATTTAGTGAGATCATGCAATCCAGAGACACGCAAGTATTTTACAGAGGTCTAAATAAAATATGTACTAACCTATTCAACTTTAAATAAATGATTAATAATGCTTTAGCAGCTTCCAGCATGTCGTCATCTTGTTCTATAAAGACCACGGAAAGCCATTCACAAGGATGTTCAATTGGGTAAGAACGTGGAGATGACTTCAGATGGTTCTTCAAGAAGGTTAATAATATGGACATGAAACACCGCAGGTTTTCTAAAAATAGAGAAAGTGTAACTGTGACACTTTTTTTTTTTTTTTTTTTTAACAACACAGGAAAATGACAGAAAACACATGTCTTTAAATTAACAGTAGATAGGATGGAAGTTAGTCATGCAAACACACAGCCCTTGGCTCAGCTGCACTGACACTGCATCAAAAGGTTGTGAGGAATGGTACCATTTCTGGAGTCAATAATCCAAGGGACACGTGGTTTGGAAACAGCCATCAGCACAATAAATTTAGCCCAGGTACAAAACAAAACATATCTTTGCAAGCATAAATATTTTACATGTAGAAATTCTTACATTATTAATAGTCTAATATGAAAATTGATTCTCTGATTACATGCAGGATTTTTAATCAGAAGACTTGGCAATGGATGCAATTTAAGAACATGTGCAAATTTTTGATAACTAGCCTGGAAATCCTGCACTCCTTCTGCCTCACCCAGAAGAAAAAAAAAAAAAATAGAGGGCAGGGAACCTTTAAAATTTGGGGATGCAATGGGAGTCAGCCCCCCCCGCATCCAACTGCAAAATGAACAGGATTACACCTCTGAGACCTCATGTTTGCTTTGGGGGTCCTTATTTCCCCTTGGTTCCCAAACTGCATGGTTCTAGCCTCCCACAAAAGAACGGGGACTGCAGACACTGCATAAAATGAATTGACAAGAACCTCTAATTGAGATTCTCATACTTGTTCTTTCCTCTGTAAAGGAACAATCCAGCAGAGGGTGAAGACCCAGAGCCCTTCTCTGCAAATCACTGACGATGGACTCCCACATCAGCGGCTGCATAGCACTTATGCTTTCAGTTTTCTGTAAGCAGGGCACCGGAAATGTATAAAAAGGATGCGAGCAAGTCACAGTCTTCAATCTAAACCAATCTTCAGAGATTACAAGTGCCTTTGCATATGTGGGTGGTATTTTAAGATAAATGCTAAGGGATACAAAGGAAAACCTTGCCAGAAAATTACATTATTGAGTGAGTTTATAGGTTTTTCCTGAAAAACCTCGTGCTAGAATTACAATACCTTCTAGTTTTAAAATATCATCTCTGTACTCTCTGCCTCCATTAGCTGCATTGCCACATACATCCTGAGGACATGAGGGTAAAGTGATTCTCCCAAGAGAGAATGCCATTTTAATGCTGTGGCCGATACCTGGAAAATAGTTCCCTCTGTACATCATATTCACCCTTCTACAATGATGAAAAGTATAAAACTCTTCACCATTTCCAAAGCATATTAAAAGTATTCTCTAACCCAGTTCCTCATGTTCAGCATTAAAAAATTAAAATAGGAAAAAGACTGGCTTAGATCTTTATCAGATGACATTTCTTAGGTGAGAAGTGTTTATGGAGCTGGAAAAGTGTCACAGATTGAATGGTAAGGCTTAGTAATTTATCTAAATGGAAATTAAATACTGTGACAAAGTTTATTGCGTCATAAGAACCAAATTTGCTTAAAAACAAGTAATGCAGTTCACCTTGAAATGAGGTTTTATGGCTTGCTTCAATTTCTCAGGAAAGGAATAGAAATGTTAAATGATCATGCATGGTCAGTTACTATTCGGACTGAAAAAAATCAGGAAACTTTCCAATCTGCATGTGTAACTCAACAGCATCTGATAATACCTGTAAATTAGATGTGCTGAAATTAAGTAATTTTAACCCAGTTTAGCAAAGTAAAAAAAAAAAAATCCACTTCCACCTGAGCAATATATTTATATGCTCCTCTGCCTCATTTTAAAGTCACCTCTTACAGCATCATTTGAGAGAAGCAGCATCACTGCTTTCTATCTGAAATTTCCCATGTGTAGTTCTAAACACAGAAAGACTGTGGTGGTGGTAGTGATAGTTTAAGCTAATTGAAGACTTTTTATATATATAAGAATTTGAATAAATTAGAGGTTCTTCCACTTTTGAGAAATATAACTTTTAGAAATGCACATCTTAAAACAGTTCTCATCTAGACAAGTCTGCTTTAATTTTACTCATTTGCTGTCCATAAACACCAAAACCCTTATGTATTTTCAGGAGATAGATAGATAAATTCTGACGACAAGTATTAAAACAGGTAACATGCTATGATGTACTACAGTCAAACATTTGGACACTCTGTAAAAGATGGGTCTGGTTTGCAGAAATCTGGAGATCTACTTGTATAGTCCTCCAACACACATGCCACTGACAGATGGTCATCTCTACTGGCCACCTCCACCTTCAGGGGAGCCCATCACTCGACAGTGTCTTCTTCCCTGCCTGGGAACAAGCAGGCTGTCAATAGGCACCCTCTCCCCAAAAAGGTTTTGAATGGTCTCGTGTGTACCCCAAATGGGGCTACACATGGGGTGATTTAAAGCTGGAGATGCAGGGAAGCAAGGCAAGGGACAGCCTGAATCCTGGCCCTCTAAATGAAATTTAATTTAAAATTTAAATTTAAAATTGCTGCATGAGTCACTCAGCTGGGTGGTATTTAAAACCCACAGGACTGGGAACCAGGGTAGGGTAGCTTTCCCAGCCCTGGTTCTCTACCCTTCTGACTTCGAAATTGCTACCCACATTGTTATCCAGGGAGTGGGAATAGCATTTAAAGTCCAGGAAGTCAGGAACCAGGGTGGGGATAGCTTGTGTGGCCCAGTTTCCCCACCCCACAGGCTTGGGGGAAAGAGAAAAAAAAAAAAAAATTTTATATATATATATATATATATATCACTGCGTGTGCTGCTCAGCTGTACAGCACAGGCAGTATGCACAGCCCAGAGCCAGGAACAGCTTCCCCAGCCCTGGTACCCAACCCTGCTGGCTTTGAAACCACTACCTGTGCCGCTCAGCTGGGCAGCAGGGGCAGCATTTAAAACCCTGTTTATGGCCCTAGTCACAATACTATTTCCAACATTGCTTGAGCAATCTACTGTATTTACAATAAAGATATAAAAAAAACAAACAAGCTCAGAAGCTACTAAGATTTCATCAATACTGAAGAAAACACAATCCACACTCCAAATCACACTCAAAATACCATTATTTATGGGGGGGGGGGTTCCCCCCCCATAAATTCCATCCCCGTTTGTACACTGGTCATCAACCTAGACTTTTCACTACTTCAACCACCGACTGACAAGGAACATCCAACAAGTCTTTGCCTTCCACTATTCAGCCAGAAACATGGTCTCAGAGCAACCATTCCTGTTTTTCTTGAACATGTGTCCCCCTGCCTCATCCGTTCTGCAATATATGCATATTAGCAGGGGAGGGAAAAATGTGCCTTACTCATACTAGACTCAATCCCAGGGGTTAGTACAGGAGAGAGTGAAACAATATCTGCAACCACATCCTAACCAATCTCCTGTGCTTTTATTATGCTTTCACTTTATGACTTCCTCCACTTCTCCTATTATTGCTATCCTCTTGTCTCATAGTACCTACGATTTTTGTCCAGCAATAACATCTAATGCTTTCAACCAAGATTATGAGCCCCGTTATATTCATGCTCTCCTACACCATCAAATAACAAACCAGGAGTAACAGTTCCACAAACTGACCAGATGCAAGATAAACCAGGGGTGCTCAACTCCTAGCCCACAGCACACAGACAGTACATGGAGTCTTGTCACCCAGACTCCAAGTTTAGCAGCTGGGGGGAGAGAACAGCATCACCTGTTGCTTCCCAGCTACCAAACTTCCAGGCCTAAGGGGAGCCCTACAAGCAGATAGTGTAGCCCTGCACACTAGGGTGAGCGCATGGGGCTGGGGCAATATCAGGTTCAATCTGGGTGGCACAAGGGAGGATCTGGGCACAGGGCACCCGAATCAGATAAAGTGAGGCCCAAATCCACACATTGACCACATCTGGGATCTGGCCCAAGGACTGGCCCCGTCCCACTTATCCAGCCTGCAGGACCAAAAGGTTTAACACTACTGAAAGATAGTAGGCAAGGATAAGGTAGGGTTAGCATATGTCCAAGTTTTCCCAGACATGTCCTTTTCTTGGGTCCTCCAATCTCTGTTCAGGCAGTATTTTGAAATATGAACAAGTGACTTGGAGTTTGCTGATAGAACTGCATTCCTTGGCTTGCCCTAGCGGCATGCTGGTTTACCAGGGAACCGGGTTTTCCGTCTGCTGTGGAAAAAAAAAACAAAAACACATTTTCTTCTTTAAAAGGAAGAAACCACAGGTTTCCCCTTGCAGACTGGCAGCCTTCCAGCCTGCAAGGAGCTGCTTCGGGCGACTGGAGGCAAGGGGTGCCAACTGTGCCTGCATGCTCACATGTGTGTGGCTGGCATACGGCCAGGCAGGGTGGTGGAAGCAGCCCCAGCAGCTGGATGCAGGTAAGTTTATGGAGAGTGGGGGGTGGAGGGGATTGGTATGTGGGGAGAGATGGGCGAGGCTGAGTGGGGGGTGGGGAGGAAGGCCCTGCCAATGCTTGGGGAAGCTGTCTGGCCACTGGGGCTGGGGGGTGAGGGGGAGGCACCTGCCCCTCCAGCAGGGGAAGGGAAAAGTTGGGGGGGGCCTTCAGGGGCTGCAGGGAGCTGTATGGTCAGGTCAGAGGCACTGGGGACAGTGCCTGAGCTTGCAGGGGCAGGGCAGCCAGGAGATGCTACCCAGAAGGAGCCATGGCCAGGCCACCTGGCACAGTGCAGGTGCCACAGTCCAGAGTGGGGGGAAAGCCACAGGCCTCCCCTCCTCCTCCCTCCAGCCTATGCTGGACTCACTCCATTGCCACCCACGAGTTGAAGCCGCTGCACTCCAACCCGGTCATGACAGGGGAGCTGAGGGCCCCCTCCAGCAAGGCTGGGCAGGGGGCTGCAGGTCAGGAGTGAAGGAAACCGGCAGGGCTGGGGGCGCAGGGGGCTGCAGGTCAGGAGGGGCACTGGCGGGGTTGCGGGAAGGACTGTGGGTCGGCAGTGCAGGCCATCAGCAGGGACAGGGGGCTGCAGGTTGGGAATAAGGGTCACCAGCCTAGCCCATGGGAGTGCGGGACTGTGGGTTGGGAGTGAGGGACAACAGCAGGGCCTGGGAGGATGGGGGACTGCCCCCCCCCTCCCCCAACAGGTGTCCTGTTTTTTGGAACTGGAAATATGGTAACCCTCAGAGCTGACCTGAGCAGGGTGTGGGGCCCGGGGCAAAAATCAGCCCATGCAGGGCCCTGCCCCTGCTCTGATCCCACACGCCCCCAGACCCAAAGAACGTGCCATTGGCAGTGGTGGTGGTAGTGGGGGACACAACAGACAGCGGCTGGACGCGAAGTCACTGGGGGCAGCATGGAGTTGCCACAGCTGGTCTGCCCAGCTCTGCAGGACCCCACAAAGTGCGGGGCCTGCGGCAGTCGCCCCAATTTGCCCCCACCTAGGGACAGCCCTGGTAACCCTATTTAAGGTCATAGCTTTAGATCATCAGTTGTTGCAAGTCCTAAACAAGGTGTTCCCAAACATATGGTTTACTGAATTTTAAAAGGAGAGAATCTTTGCTGTACTATTTTAAGTCTCAAGGATCTTTGTTTGCAATTTTGAAGAGCTTTGTCTGGATCACTCGTAAGCTTTAAAATTTTATGCTGCTTAATGAATTCAAACTGCAAAAAGAAAGATTTACCTTTGACTTCAGCTTCCTCAGCAGAGTTCTGGATCTTTGTTTCTAAAGCTTTCAGTAAAATCAAGCTTAAAGCTCTGATGATTACTTGGTCAGGACCAGTGCGGACACCACCTTTAGGCTGAGTTTCACTGCCTCCGAAATAGCAGGCTTTTTCACTAACAGTTATTTGATTCATCCACCCCAAATCCACAGCTTCCAGTAGAGCAGCAGCCAATGTTACCATATCCATATCTAAATAAGGATCCTGTAGGGATGGTGTTAGTAACAATCCTTTTGTGAAATCTTCACCAGCTTTACAAAGGATACATTTCTTAACAAGCATAATGGACTTCTTCTTGATTAAATAATGAACTGATGAACTAGCAAGGCCCAGGATGTAAGTAGTTTTCAAAAATAAAATTCTTTGGCATCTGAAATGCAATGCTAGTTGGAATCTGCAGGCCACAAGAACTTCAAGCAAATCTATGAAAGCAATTAAGTCATTTGAGGTTTTAGAGTGTGCTGATGCATCTTGGTGGCTGTCAAAATGATGAAACAAAATGGAATCATGAAATCCTTCAAGTACGGCATCAAGAGGAGTGAAAAGCTTCTTCATTATATCTGTAATAACAATCACTATGTTAAAGAGGGTTGAAGTTGAGCTCCTGAAGTATAACTGAATTATGCAGACCATTTAAAATATTTTTTTTACACCCTGAAGTGGCATCAGACCATCTTTCAAATTCAATTTTTTTTTTTGGAGAGTACTTAATTTTAGTTTTCTAACATACATTTTTCCTTTGACAAAGAAAATAACCTGCTGCCATTAGAATACTCAGGCAGCCTTACTGCCCTGCTACAGACATGATATGTAGCCTTCCTACCTCTACTGGACACTTACAATAATTTGATGCTATTAATATGCAGTACCTGCTTTGCACATATCTTCATCTTTCAAAACATCTCTAATAATTGCTGTAAGAGTCCATAGACATTCTGCTGCTTGAACACTCCTTGGGAATTCTGAAAGAGTCTTCAAACAAAATGCCAGCCAGGTGACATTTAATGAATTCTAAAAAACAAATAAGAAAAATCACTTTCATGAATTTATATTATAAATATATCTTTAGTTAAAGCTGTTGTACACTGTAAGCTTATACAACATTTAAAATTTTAAATTACAAACAAGAGTGCAGGGTAAGGCAAAAGGAAACAGAATACAGTCGTGCAGAGAAAAAACATGGAGGTCTTATGTGGAGTGATGCTGTAGTCCTGATGGTCCAGGAAACATAAGAGGAGATGATTTTTTGGAATGATATTTTTTATTGGCCCAACGACATAGGGAGGAAAGATTTTAGGCAAGCTTTCAGGCACAAGGTACCTTTCCTGAGGGCACCCAAGGAAAGGTACCGTGTCCCTGAAAGCTTATCTTTAAAAACAACCCCCCCCCCCAAAAAACAGACAACAAACAAACAAAAAAAAACCCCAACAACAAACCCCTCTTCCCCACTATATCTGGTCCGCTAAAAGACCATCCCAAAAATTCTTGCCTCTCACATTACCCATGGCAGTAATTCAGCTAAAATTCCTTTATTAAATCCAAAGGCCAGTAGCAATTACTTGAAATGAACGTTTTAAAAATATATAAATGACTGCACCCATAAAGTAGTTAGTTACAGACATTTGATCAAAATACTTACAACTGGGCTAAGGAGCAAGAAATTCTAGCAACCCCACAGTAGTTGGTTCCAAATAACCTCTCTCTCTCCATTTCATGCCCCTATCTTTCTCATTCTATCATCTTTTGCAGGAGTCATTTCTTTTCCAGATCCTGATCAAATCTGGCCCCAACCTTACATTCAGCTCAATCCTGTTTTTCCTAAAATAAATCTACTCCTTTCTTTGTTTATCCTGGTCCATTCTTGATGGGTTTTCCTAGACGCACTCAAGCCAAGTGGCAGGCTTCTTTCTATTGTTTCCTAGCTCTCCTCTGCATTAGCTTATCTCTGTTCCTTTGCCTAAAGCTTAGTACCTTCCACCTAAAATTAACATTTTAAATTATACTCTCCCTCTCTCCCCACCCCCAACCATGGGCTCCTGAAGTTGAGTGAGGCTTTACATAAGAATATACTCAAACATACCATCATCTATAACAGTAGGGGGGCCTCCCTTTTTGGGAGGCTTGCTACAAGCCCTGCCTGCGCTGAGTGCCATTCCCATCCCATTCTGTTGCTCTGCCCAGTGCTTCCTACCCAATCTGTGCTGTTTTTGGCTTCCCGCCTTGTCTGCTGCTGTGTGCCCTGTTCCTTCCCTGATCTTCCGAATGCCATTCGTAGATGCCACCCATGCCACTTGCACGGCAGGTTGGCCACTCTGTCCTCTAATGACCTTAGCATACTACAAAACGAACCCTACAAGCCTGCCTGCCAATACCTCACAAATGTACTGTCAGTGAGGCTCACCCCACCTCGGTGCCCATATACTGCTATCTTGTATGACCTTTTCTATTTGTTTTTGAAGGTAGCTCTAAAAATCTCCAGTGATAAAAAAAATTAGGATTGGAAGAGAGGGAAAGTGGAACTTCACGTGCAGCAACACTAATGATGGCAGCTACAGAGACCCACTATCTAAATTTTAAAACCCCTTTTGGAAGGAGGGGGCACAGAAGATTTGCTTACTGTGCAGACAGGAGGTTGCAGATGAAAAATGGAAGCCAGCAGCTCTGCTACTGCTCTGTGGCCTGAGGGCATGGAAAATCCTACTGTCCACCATCACAATCAGATGCTGCCCATTTACACAGGCTGTGCTGTGAAAGATTTAGCTTTTAGACTATGCTGTTCTATGCAATCTGACCACTTCAAAAGGTCAGCAACAGTTAGATGGACAACTAGAAGGACTGTATCCACCAAGTATCCATCCTTACCTTCAGTTACATATAGACAAAGCAACCCCACAAACTTACGTCTTCCTTTAGCTGGAAATACACAAGGGAGGCCGTACCCTTTGAAGCCATGTGAGATAACAGTTTATCAGAGCTACCTAACAGCCAGATCTGTAGACATGAAGAAGAAAAAAAAAAAAAAAAAAGTATTTGTCAGTTTTGTGAAGTTTAGGGTTTGGGGGTTTTTTTTTTTGGTTTTTTTTTTAAGAAAAGCTGTGAAAATAGTTGTAAGAGCTTACTAATTTTGAGTCAGCTTGTGTCTCCTTTAGAAGAATTCTAATTATATCACAGTACTTCTGTCTTATGCTGTATTCAGTTTCCTTCGACTGTACTTTAGTGAGCATCATTTCAATCAAGGTTAACTGAAGTAGCATTATTTCCCGTGGACTGAATGCTGAAAAGTTTGTGTTTGCAGAGCTATCAGATTTATCATCAGTCAGGAAGGCAACAGCATCTGAAACTGTGGAGTCCCGATGGCTCCTAATGCCACCGTTAGTAGATTCCAGACGCATTTGATTATGTGACTCATTACCTCTTGCAGATGAAGGCTTTGGAGAAATATGAAGGTTGAGAAGAGAGGCATAATCATAGCTGTCCTTTGCTAATGGACTGCCTATCAGCACATCACTATGCATCTGCTGTAGAAGAGATTGATCCCCCATTCTGGAAAGATTTTAAAACCTGAAGAAAGTCTTAAGCTTTTGCATGTTACTCACAGGCATTCTGTATCAGTTCTGCTCAGAAAAAAGAACTGGCTTTGAGTGGTATTTCTTTTATCCTGGTTAAAAAAAAGAAAGAGAGAGAGTTGTGATATTGAACATAACAGATTAGAAGGAAGATATACATGAAGTTGGATCATGAATTGGGCCCCACATTTAAAATGAATACTACTGTTGTTAAACATACTTTGCAGGAAAGTGTGGAAATATGTATTCACTATATATTTTTTAAATGGGCACCCTATAAAACCCTTCTTTCAAACTTCTGAAAGTATTAATTCAATAATATAAAAAACTCAGGACCTTGTAAAAATATTCTGAATTGCCACAAAGTTCAGAACACCACACGCAGGGGGCTGCTGAATACCATAAGCAGGGAGCTACACACAGACCTAGAACCTGGCAACCCAGAATACCACAAGCAGGGGGCCATTCTGAATTGCCATACAGTTCAGAGTCTTAATTTTAAGTCTCATTTAAAAAAAAAAACAAAACAGTGCCTCCGGCAGCACAGTATCACCTACCTGCATGCTGAGCTGTTGATTCAGTACCAGGAGAAGACTGCCACCTACCGGATCGCCAGGAAGGATCTGTCAAGCAGGAATAGGGGCTTAAGTCAAGATGAATATCCTGAACTGTCCTTGTTTGCACAACATGCTGCAGTGCTGGTTTACCTGGAGAAAATGCACACAACTTTCCTTTCAAAGTTATATTCAATGAGAGTTCAATATGCATAAGAGCTTGTTTTGACTAAACAGACACCTTTCCATACTTTCACAGCTCTAGACATACCAGCAACTAGCCTGCTTGTCTTTTACAGCCATTCCATATACTAATGGCATTTTTAGATAGCTAAAGGCCTTAAAAAAAGAAAACAAGGTGTTCACACTTCACTGAATTAGAGAACAATAAAGATTCCAGTCCTGTAAATGAGTTCTACCGAAATCAGTGCAACTCTGAACCAGCAGCCAGATTTGTCTGTACAAGTGATTCTCAACCAGGGTCCCACAACATTCTTAAGGGTGCAACACAATATGTATACTGTTAGGTGTGCAAACACCTACAGAGGGCTCACAAGATAAGCCCTGAGATTTCAAATAGGGCCTCAGACCATCAAAAACATTCTGACCTGTTGTGATCTGAGGTTTTTTGCAATAGTGGAATTCAGGATCAAATGAACCTCTCTTGCACAGGGGCTCAAGTGGAACACCGTGCCCACACTGGAGGGCAAAAATGAGCCCTTAATACAAGTAAAAGGGACAAAACAGAGATGCTAGATATCTCCATTTTCAAAAATGGTCTGTAATTGAGTATCCTGAGACCAAAAGTTTGCTTTTGAGATGTGCTGAGCACCCAACAGTCCCATTGAAGTGGATGGGAACTGTGGATACTTGCTGCTTTAGGACATCAGGCTTGTCAAAATCACCAGATGAGCTACCCAAAATGATGTGTCATGTCTACAAACCTGGGTCTAAAAGCCTGCACATGTTCCCAAATATATATATGAAAACCCCTTCAGTGGGAAACCAAAACATGTTTTAACCATACAAACTGCTTCCTGTCCTCGCAGTGGCAAGGCATGGATAATGCTCTGCTCCCCCTGCTTTAAATGGGGCAAGTTAAAGGATGTTTTTGCTGTTTAAGGTATTGCGCACATTTGTGGATAAGGGTTGTTTTAGTGAGATTAGATCAGGGGGCAGCAATGTTTTGGGGGCAAAGTGCCAAAAACATCCACAGTCTTGACTTGTAAGATGTTGGCATGGCATGGGTGGACAGTGGGAGAGCTGCAAAGGGCCTGATCCTTGCTGTGGCAGCATAGCCCTGGTCCCTTCCTGAAGTGCCAGGCAAACTGACGAGCAAAATGCCGGTGCACACCCCAATCTGGCACGCATGCTGCGGCTTACCTAGCCTTGGGTTACACAAACACTAACTTGCCTAGGATGGTTCAGAGTAGGGGGCTGGATTAAGTGATCCCCCGAGGTCCCTTCCAATCCTACTTTCTATAATTTTTGGATAAAAAGATGCTTCATTGAATTTGTTATTGAAGATATGTTTTAAGTATCGTATTTTCTTGCATGAAATACAAACCCAAATAAAACATGCACCTTGCTTTTGGATGGCCAACTTTGTGACATCAAGTCCTCCTAGAAACAGTGTCTCAGGAAGTATGGCACCCCAGAAGACAGCCTAGGTGAGGCTGCAGACAGCAGGAACTCACCCAGGAGGACTTACTGTCACACAAAGTTAGGCCCCAGGCAGTTCCTATAAACATAGTGCTGTTTCCACACCATAAGCCTCATCAGGATACTACAACAGCTTACTCTCTGGTTCAGGCATGAACTACAGTGCACAGCTAATAGCTACAGCTGTGAGAGGGTTCGCACAGGTGCCCCTTTACTTTGCTGATCCAGACAAACAACAATCATCTTGGTAGATGCATGGCATGCACAGTGTTTCCAGGCTTGCTTCTTTACCAGCAAAAAATAAAATAAAAAGAACAGCTTTGTATAATGGCCACAAGCTAGCAGAGAGCAGATTTAGACTGGACATTAGGAAGAACTTCTTCACAGTTCGAGTGGCCAAGGTCTGGAACAGGCTCCCAAGGGCGGTGGTGCTCTCCCCTACCCTGGGGGTCTTCAAGAGGAGGTTGGACATGCATCTAGCTGGGGTCATCTAGACCCAGCACTCTGTCCTGCCTATGCAGGGGGTCGGACTCGATGATCTATTGAGGTCCCTTCTGACCCTAACATCTATGAATCTATGAAGCTTCCCTGCTTAATAGATCCCAGTTTGGAGGGGGAACGACACTGATTTTGGGGGCAGGTATATGTTGTATACAAGAAAACACAGCAGTACCCCAATGATTTAATATGCTTACAGAAAGAAGGTACTAAACATTTAATGGTGTGGACAGACATAATGCTTAGCATGTCCTACATACACTTTAAGACCCCAGAGTCTACATGTGCACAACATTTAAGATGGGTGTAAGCTTTCCTAAATGTTTTAAAAGCACACCAAGGATACCAAGTCCTGTTTTAAACTGGTCCTCATGAACCAGCATGTTCCAGCCCAGACACAGAGAACTTCATGCATAGTGTGTGGTCAGTCCTTCAGGCAACCCCAGCTGTACCACCACTCCTCCCCACCCCCAAACACATGCAGGGCAAGGGGATGCTCTGGAGTGCATGTAGGACTACTGCCTATAGAGACCACAGCTTGCAAGGGTGGGGAAACAGGAAGCCTCTGTCATTTGGCTCATCTGGGGCATGGGGTGGGGAGTCTGTATCACACCCTGCTTATAGTTCTTGGGGACGGGGGGGGGGGCAGGGCAGCCAGCCCCCATGAGAACTGCAGCTTTTCAACCCCTGCCCTGAAAACCAATTTCACCAATTTCATTTCTCTGCATGGACCCTGTGTTGCAGGTCCCAGATTCATTTGGGGTGGGGGGTGAGAATGAAGAGGCTGCCACATGGTTGGGGGAAGCTGTGAACCCTGCTTGTGGTTCCCAGGAGGCTGGGTACTCTAGGGGCTCCCCAATCTCTTTGCTTTTTTATTTTGGCAAGACTTGCACTGGAAAGTGAACGTCACTTCTCTGCACGGACCTCGTGCTGTAGCTTGCAGGTCCATTTGGGGCACGGGGTGAGCAGAAAGATTACAAGATGCTAAGGGGGGCAGGAGTGACCCCTGCTTGTGGTGCCCAGGGGGCAACATGCTCCAGCCCCACCTCAAAAATCTCCTTTTTTACCTTCATTGCAAAGCATTTTGTTGATTCATTTCCCTGCAGGACCCCGTGCTGTGAACCTCAGGCTCATCGGAGGTAGAAGGTAGTGGAGGGGTTGCCAGGTGTGCAGCCCCCCCCTTGAGGTTCTGAGGGGGCTGGGTGCTCCAGGACCACCCCTTCCCCACCCAAGAACTCTGCTGCTTTTTCAACCCCTGCCCTGGAAAGCCACCTTGTTGGTTTTATCTCTTTATGGACACTGGGCATCACAGCCCCAAGCCTGCCTGGCACCACAAGCAAGGGGCCACACAGTCATCCCCACTTTCCCCTGCCTAGCACTTGGCTACCTTTCCAATCCCACCACCACCACCCCAAAAGAGCTCCAGGCCTGCAGCTGCAGGGTCCATAATGGGAAGGTGAAAATGACAAAATGGCTTTTAGGACAGGCATTGAAAAGGCACAGAGTCCTGGGAAACATGAGCAGGGGGAGCACAAAGCTCCCCCTACCCCCCCAGCAACCTCCCCCAACCCAAATCAATCTGGAATCTTGCAGCATGGGAAGGGGAAATTACCAGAATGCTTTCCATAGCAAAAGGGGAGATCTTGGATTGGGCAAGCATGTCCACCCTCCCCCCAAGCACCAAAAGCAAGGGTCACTTAGCCCCCCCATCAACACCTAGCAAACCTTTCACTCATTTCCCCCCTCCTCCCCACCCCAAAGGAGCAAGGGACCCAGTAGCTTCAGGGCTTCTATGCCCTGGAAGGTGAAACAGCTTTCAGGGAAGGGGCTAAAAAACTACCAAGTTCTTGGGAGGAATCCCTTGAAAAACCCACCAGGAACTATGAGCAAGAGGGTCACACTGGTGCCACATTACCTGGTAACCCTTCCACCCTGCACCACCCTCCAGCCCTATACGAGTCAGGGACCCCACCAAGTGGTGTCTAGGCTTTTCTCTCTCTCTCCACACACCTGCAATCCCTAAAAGGTTCTATGCAGAGCCCTCCCCTTCAGCAGTGTAGGTGCAGACACCTCTGTCCAGGGACAACCGTGAACCAATTTGCAACCCATGACATTTTTGGAACAGTCCAATTGTCATGTTAGTCCACACACTTACGGTCAGAGAAGCTATTCTTTCCAAGCAGCTCTAGGTAGTCACGCTGCTATGCAACACCACCAACACCTTTACGCCACAATTACAACCACTCCTGTTTAACAGCAATCTATGCCATAGTGATTTCCAGGTTTGCAATACTCAAAACTGCAGGGCTGTCTGCTTAAAAAGAACTTTTCTTCTAGGGAGCATGTTTAGAGCTTGCCCTTTAAATCTGAGACAGCCAGCCAGGTACAGTCCTAGACTGATCATTTTATTACTGGTAGCAAGTACTTACCAGTTGGGAAAGAGATAATCAGTTTCTTTTTCCCAGTTTCTCCTTTTTTATTCTTATCTCATAAAAAAGGGAGCAGTCTCTAACAATTCCCTGAACATCTATCCATTATATACGCAAGTACATAGTAGCAAACAAAACAATGCAATTTACTTATCGTTAATCATGGATTATTTTGACTGGTAGTCTAAAAGTGTGACAAATATTCTGCTGTACCACTCGGCATATGCAGTGAATTTTTTAGCCTAACATCTCTAAGCAGCTTCCAAAGTATTTCCCCTTCCTTTGTTGTATTATCCCTCAATCTCCCATTAAAACTGCCGTGTAACCTTGGAAAGTCATGTAACCTATTTATACATCGGTGTCCACTTTTGCACTGTGCATGTGCAGAAGCTGAGAGAGTAAAGTGACTTTCCAAGGTTACAGAGCAACTTAAATGACAAATTGAGGGATAGAACCCAGACTCCTGACTACCACAACCTGCCCATATTTTGTCTCAGACAGAATTGAAAATTGGATGATAAGGCAGTGTGTGCTGCCAGCTATCAAAATGTGCACATTTGTCACACAGATTCTCAGGTATTTTTTTGGAAAATATCATTCAGCAAGGTCTGACCTGTAGAAGCTAGAACCTTACCAAATCTTGGACAGGATGACACTGGAATACCACGTTATTTTGTTGTCTACATGTCCCATTTTCAACACAATTAGTCTAAAATATGGAGATACTTCTATATTCAATTGCAGAATATACTTAGCATTCTATATGGAATAGAAATTATAATCTAAAACTTCATACAATTTCTTCAGAAGTCAGCTTGCGGCTAAATTTATACAAAGTACTGTTCCCATCTTCAAGGTCTATTTCTACCTAAATGAATATACAACAGAATAAAATTACATTTCCGCACATTTACAAAGGGTTTGAATAAACACAACTGAATGACTGTTCTACATGTGACACGAGTAGATCTCTTGTGTAATTTATACGATACAGGGATGCTGTTCGGGTGAAAGAGACTGAGAACTCCTCTAGGGCACGCACTAAGAAATTCTACCTTTGCAACAGGATATTGGCTGTGCTTTACCTGATCATATCTTAACACATGTAAGTGGCAGCATTAAGATAAAGAACGTTTTACAAATGCCTATAGCATGTCCCAAACAGGACAACAGTTCAGAAGGGAAAGAAAAGATAATAATTAAGAAAGAAGTGGCAGAGATTCTTTAAAAGGTGGGTATTAAGCATCTGAAAGAGGGTGAATGAAGGAGGATGGATGGTACCGGAGGATGAAGACAGATTGTTTCAGGATAGTAGCGGGGGAGGGTAGTACAAGATGGCATGAAGCCAAAGTGGGGAATAAAGAAGCAGTAGCATGACAGCAAAGCCATGTTAGGAACAATGTCTTTCAATTTTATCTATTATTTTTTGTATTTTGACAGGATCAAGGTTGGGAACCACTAAGCAAGGCAAGTCCAGCACTGTACCTAGGCAGCTCCTGTTGAACTTTTAGTATCGGCCTCCCCCTTTGCCAGAGATAACGATCATAATAACCAAAAAATTACCATTTTCGGGCTCCCTTCTTGTCTGGGTCCCGAGCCGCCCATACCGGTGACTGGCACTGGGCAAGTCTTACAATCCAAATGGACAAGACAGGTGACAGCATGATGTCAAATAGCACATTAGTGCCGTGATTTTTTTTCCATTATCCTTTAAAAACCAATAGCAAAAACTAATCATTGCACAGTGGGTAGGAGAAAGCCACTACCTTCTTCCCCTTCTCCCTTCCTTAAAGGAAGAGCAAGGGAAAAAAAAAAAAAAAAAGAGACACTGAAAGAGAAACAGGTACAAGGTTGCAGACAAAAGCCTTGGAGGGAAGTGGCTTGAAACTGTTCTCAGGAATATCATACACCAGGCAAAAGAAACTTAAACAGGTGGTCGCTATAGGCAGTCCTCGACCTAAAACGTTTCAAGTAACAACGGGTGGCACTTATGACATTTATAAATGGACTTTCCGACGTCAGTTTTGACTTTACGACGCTTAATCTGACGCCACGCCAGCGAACAAGTTTGCTGCATCGCCCATCTCCCTGGAGAACATCTATCCGCACTTCCTTGGACGCTTTCCTTACGAAAGCAGACAAGACTCCAGAAAAACCTGCAGCCAGGACTCCTGAGAAGACTCCCCCCCTTCAAAAACACCCATCTGAGAGCCCGTCACAAACTCCAGCAAAGTCACCTCAAAGAAGCCCTTCCAAATCAGTAAGATTGCTATTGACAATAGAAATACATTCATGCAGCTATGTTACACATCTATAATTGATCAAGTACAATATCCTGCATTATTTTGGGGGGAAAATAAGAGTATCGGGCCTTGGTTCAGGAACCAATCCCCCCTTTATAACATGGTTTCCTTTGGGAAAATCAGTTCTGAGTTACGACATTTCAACTTGCCGCACCCGAGCACTGCCCGTATCCCCAAAAACATCCCTGAAAAAGACTGGTCAAGTCCACGTACCTTTCCAAAGAAGGACATTTCGCCTCATATCTGCGCACAGAAATCCGTTTTTTTTTTTTTAAATGAAGAATGGTGAAATTGCCCTGCACCGTTTCCTACATTCGAAAGAAACAGCCATGATCATTATGATGATGATTTTACATCAGACGTAACCACACAAAGCACTCAATCATTCACATGTGCCACGTTATTCCCACAGTGAGAGACGTGGGGCTGGCAGGACCCAGCCCCTCCCCCGCAACCCAACCCAACCCAACCCCAAACTCTATATTTTTTAATATATATATATATTTTTTTTTAAAGAAAATGTTTCAAGCCAAATCAATTCCAGCTCCGAGGCCCCAGGGAGCAGGGGCCAGGGCAGCCCTAGGACGCGTGAGCAGAGGTGGCAGGTGGAGGCCGCCCCCGCGACGGCCCCCAGGGACCCCCGCCCTCACCTGGCGCCTAGGCCGCGCCCGCGCACGGTTGCTAAGCAACACCCAACCGGGCGCGACAGGGCCCAATCCTCTCCCC
>NW_005841946.1:921873-940248 GCF_000455745.1 Alligator sinensis
TCCTCAGCATCTGTGAGCAGCCCCCTTGCCCTGCCACGGCTGCCCCTCTCCTTCCCCCTGTCCAAGGAGAGGTTGGTGCCTTCCCCTGCCTCGTCTCATGTCCCCCCCCCCGGTGTCTCCGAGCTTTTCTTCCCCCGAACGCCCGCCGCCGAGCTCTCAGCGCTGCCCTTTCTCTGCAGGTGCGAGCTGCCTCGGCGGAGGAGCCCGGGAGCCCGAAGGGGATGGGAGACCCGCGAGCAGCGCTCGCTGCTAAGGTGATGGCCCGCTTTGCGTACGCCACGGCGCAGGAGCCCGACCGTCCGGGGTCGGATGCCCCTCGCGTCAGGTTTGACTCGGTGATGTTAGCGTTTCTTCGTGCTCCAAAAACAGTCTGCTGTTCGGCTCGGAAAGGTCGACGACTTCCAAAGCAGCTTGGGGAAATGCACTTGCTCCCCTCCCTCTCCGCCTCGCTCTGCACTTCGTGTGTAATGCCCCACAGGTTATTCCTCGTGGTCTGCAGCGTCCAGGCCTTTTTGTGGCCTCCCCCTTTAGGGATTTCATAAATGACGCGCTACTGGTTATTCGGTGCATCTTCGTATCCGAAGTAAAAATTGAGAAATCACGTTCCTTTGCTCGACATCCCGCACACATGCGCCAAAGACTTTGTCCATGATAACGGCAGCGATTCCCAAAGCCGTAGCTAGACTAGGCCAGAGTAGCTGCATTCGTTTATTTATAGCTGTCTCTAATTTTTTATTTATGCCAAATTTGCATGCGCACAGGGTGTTGCGACTCGCTTGTGAAAACTGAATAACGGTTAATGAACGGTCTGTTTAGAAATGCGAACCTCTGTGTGTTAGCCCATGCAGATTTTATCACCGAAGGATCGAATATTGCTTGTTCGTCACAACGCGAGACTACCTATTTTTACGCAAAATGCAAAAATATTTTGTTGCCAACAAATCACAAATTTAGGTAAAATAGAGGATGGCAGTGGGAAAAGGGAAGATTGCTTTAATCTGTGGGAAGGAGCTAGGTTAAAATTTTGACCTACCAGAAATAGTATCTGCTTAAACGCATGTCGTCATCATCATTTGCATTCGTTCCGATGGCGTAAGGCATCCCAACATAGACCTGGTTACAGTAGAGCCATCTCGCGTATGAAGTATTCCCATTGTTGGTTGGTCAGTTAGTTTTTACAGTGCATTAATAGTATGTGAGACTTCACGGACAAAGAGCGACATCCCCTGCTTCAATTTACTTCTAATGTAAATAAAGAAGTTGTGTTGTGATTTGATGACTGGACAGCTATAAAGGTTAGGGGAAGAGTAGGGAAAGGGTGTGTTATAGCAATTAGATTGTGTAGTTGCTTTGGTCAGCAGTGTGTTTCTTGAGAATTCATGACTTTTAAGTAAATGCTGCTACTCTTGGGGCATGGCTAAGTTTTTTTTTGGCTTCCTGAAATGGGAAAATGTGTCTTAAAGAGTGGGAAAGAGAGGACTGGGTAAAGAAGCAAGTTTATCATGAAAGATGAGGGAGGGAATAAGTTGATGTTGATCAGTCTTCAAGCCCAGACCAGGTACCTTTGAAAATTTGAAGACGACAGGTGGAAAGAATCTCGCGTGTTGTGGCCCTCTTAGGATGGAGTTCTTATTTGTGACAATGTCAGTGTAATTGAACCCACTTCAAGAGCTGTGGTTGACAAGGTAGATGAGTCCAGACTTTTTTGCAATTCTCGAAAATGTACTTTGTCATCTGTGTTCTAAAACAGTACTAACAAGACTTAGTTGCTAATGAAGGCTGTGCCAGAATTGTTTCGAGTCCTCTCTGCAGAGGAGGAGCTAGGCAGCACTTGTTGGTAACAACCTTGGTCAGCAATTGGCCGTTTTCCTAGTGCAGATGGATTTCTTAGTGTATGGTCAAAGGTAGTAGTTATATTTCAATAGCTAAAGAGAGAACTCCCCACTTAGATTTAGAAAACAAATTTGTAAAAGTACAGTGAAGCAGCATAGGCACGTCGTCATTGTTTATAGTGTACTATTAAAATAGTACATTTACTGCCGTGGAAAATGGTGGCTGGATGTATTCACTGTGCCTGCGGGCCTGTCTGCATGAGGGATTGTTGTATGGATATGGCTACACTAGTCAAAACCCTAAAATAGATGTACCTCTTCAGTTCCAAATCAGGGCAAGAGTCATTTAAAAGACTTGCTTTAAATCCCATGCAAGTGAAGTGAAGGCTCAGTGCTGCACTCTGGAGGGAGTGCAGTACATTACAAGTATAGATCTTTCCTAGACAGAAGGGACTTCCAGTTTTACAGAGTTATTTGTACTTTGACCTGGGTTTTTTCTGTTTGCTTTAAAGCTATAGAAAAGCATCTTTTGCTTCTGATGGACTGTAAACCTTTTAAGAAAACTTCCTGACTGAGAGATTGCATCTTCTGTTGTTGAGACCATGGTATTAGCTTGCAGAATGGCATTATCAAAGTGAAAAACTGCTTTGATGCATAAAGTCACCTGTTATAGTGTTTCCACTTGGGACACTCTAAAATAAGAGCAAGAACAAACAGAAAAACATTACTTGATATATTTAGATGGAACCAATTATGTGAATATAGCTTATTGTTATTCGGCCTCATCAGCTAAGAGAGAATATTGTAATTTGGCTTGAAGCATCCAGTTCTTCTCTGCTTTCTTGACTGTTAATGTCACTGTTCAGATAGTTCAATGATAGTAAGTGATACAGTCATGTTGGTTCCACTGGAAATGACAAGAAACTTCAATTTGATTATGATCTCTTTGAGGTAGTCATACTCACGCACAATTTCCATACCAAGAATTTTCCTTGTTTAAGTAGTAGCTCAAAATAATCTATGTAGCCTTATTTGGCCAACATAATACTTCTGTTAAATAAGAATTGCATCGCTGTAACATAGAAGAGAGCGTGGCCCTTGGCACCTTTTGTCTAAGGATCTTAAGGAGTTTTAGGGTATGTCTACCCCAGGGTACCGGTGTGTGCAGGCCAGGCAGTTCTCAAGCATACCCCATCCATCTGCTCCCAGTTGCACACTCCAAATCCAGAAGTGTATTCGTGAAACCACTTGAGGATCATCTCCACTGGATGTCCCCAGCACCTTGATTTGTGGCATACTTGAAAATGGTCAGTGGGGGTCTGCCTGAAGCAGTTTGACAGATACAGGCAGGAGCAGATGGGTAGGGAGTGCTCAGGAACAGTCTGACAGGGTTATGTTGCTGCTATAGTGCAGATGTTCCCTTTGCAAGCCAGGTTCACCCTACAGACTCTCATGGCAGGCCTGCGGGATGAGTGTGCAGCTTCAGAAAGCTGCTATGACGTCCCTTGCACCAAATGAACTGGAAGGGCCCAGTGCAGTCCCAAACTAACTGTCTGGGAAGAGTTTATAGTGTATGACTTCCCTTAGTGTTTCTACTAATGGACTTCCCATCAGTGCTGATGACTTCCCTCAGGAGCTATGAGGGAAGTTAGCAAAAGGGGAGTTTCCTCCAGCTCTTCCCCAGTATGAGGGTATAATTTACTAATTCCTCCATAAATTAATCCTTATGCCACTTTTGAGATCTAGATAAATACATAGGTTTTGCTGAACTCGCCATTGAAATGCAGACACCTGTAGAGGGGAATAGCACAACAGCTGTTCAAGACTGTGTAGCAACACTCTGCCGCAGTTTAAGGGGAGGAAATGAAGAACACCATAGCCAATTAAAATTGCTGGGGAAATTTAAACAAGCAGAAAGTATTTAAAGGAGCTGGAATTTGTCAGGGCTGTGGGATGGCAGTAGTTCTGTTTCTTATGAGAAGTATTATGAGATCTTTAGTAACCTCCTGTGAGGATCTAGGGTTTTTCCTTGTCGTTACTTTGAAAGACAGCAGTGAAGTGCTCCTAATCACATCTTGATGGATTTTTTTCACTGTTCCTTGGGAACTATGCAAATAGATCACCAAGAAACATCTCCTTTCCAAGTACTTGACTGTCACCAAGCTTGTGATCCAACTGGATCATAGCACAGATTAACTGCCATAAGGTGCAAGTAGGATTATAATGTGTTGTCATCTCCTCCTTCTTTGCACCTCTGAAAATGGGGCCTGTTATTATGGCCATTGTAAGTGGCCAACATTTGCTGCTCACTTCCAGTAATGATAAAAATGGGTCCTGAGAAGAGACTGTTGGACACACCTGCCACTATTTTCTGGGTTTTTTTCTTTTTAAAGGGTTGTGGGATATTTAACTACCTCAGTTTAATATGGCATGTAGATGTACTTGGTGTCACATACAACAATATGACTTCCTTCTTCTTGTTGGCAATTAAATGCTAAGAAGTGCTCTACTACATGTCATGAACAAAAGACAGCATGTCCCAGAGATGAGTGCTACCTGTTAGGTCATCTACTGCTTCAGATGCTCTTTATTACTAAACCATTGCTATTTGACCTTACTTCCAGCACCAACCTTTACCTTCCTTTTAAGAGGAAAACACAAAAATTGTATTTAGGTTTATTCCTTATTTAATGAAGAAACACCTTTGTGTAGAAAACTGTTAGATCACTTTGACCATATGAGCCACACGTTGGTAGATAATCAAGTCAAGCATGCTACATTTAGGTTACTGTTCTATTTCTGGTATAATCTGCTAGTCTCCGTACTGTATCTTAATCAACTTTTTAAAATCCTTTCTAGTAGGTAAACTTAAGTTATCATATTCAGTGACAGAACTCTTCATTAAAGTTACAGATCATTCTTTTGCCATATGCAGTTTATATTCCTTTGAGGGGAGTGGGGGAAGGAAGGAGCTTGTTACTTTTTTAGTGGAGCAAGCTGTTACTTTGTCTCTAGTCTGTGAAGTCAGTGCGGTTCTAATTTGCATCAGCTAATAAAAAATGTGTGGGTTTTTAAGTGAAAATCATGCAAAAATAAAAGTGAACTAATGACTGATCATTTATGCAAAAACAAGTCTAGTAATGTGATCAAATTAGGTCATGGCAGTGTAATTTTGTACAGGTCTATGATCATCTTGCTGGTCTCTCTTGCGTCTTGAAATGCAAAAATATAGCAAATGGTTTAGGTGCATGTTCCCTTAGCTACCTTTAGGAAGTAAAGAAGGGAAATTATCTTGTTGTGTTAAACTTTCTGCTGACTAATGGATGTTTCTTCTTGTAACTTTTTCTTTGATTAGCATGGTTCAATAGCACGAGACAGGTCATAGTTATTTTTAATATGATCTTCAATATAGTGAACCAATGCAAGCTTTCATTATTTATGTGAATTACCATAGTGCCTAGGAGGCCCAGTCACTGAACAGCACCCCATTGTGCTGCGCACTGTACAAACAGAACAAAAAACACTGGTTCTATCCCAAGGAGTTTACAGTCTTAAGTAGAAGAGAAGGACAACAGATGGATGAAAGCAGATGGAGTACAAGGAAACAATGAAAATATTGGTCAGCATGGTAGGCAGTGCCTTAAGCACACCGGTCATTGTCAGGGCTTTTTTTACAGGCATCATCGAAAATGTGACTTTTCAAAGAGAGCACTGCTCTAGTTGCAGATATTTATAGGGAGTTCCTCTCAAGTGTGTGGAGCAAGCTGGGGAAAATCTCAGAGGTGCTTAAAGTAGGCAATAGAGGCTACCATCATGAACTGATCTGAGGCAGAAGTTGATGCTCTGATAGTGAATGGGGAGGCTGTTAAAGGCTTTAAAAATGAACATGAGTAGGTAGGTTAGGGAAGTCAGAGGCTATGGAGGGCTACAAAGAAGGTTATATAAGGAAAAAATGGGCTATAAAATGATTTTTCTGGCAGCTTTTCGCATAGGGAACTAATACATTTGTCAAGCTGGAGACGAATATGCTGTAGTAATCAGGATGTGGGATGATGAGAGTTTAGCTCTGTGGATAAATAGGAAATACTGTCTCAGAAATGTTACGCAGAAAGAATCTGCATCATGTAGATATGTCTGGATGTCAGGGTATGAGGACTGAAGCAAAGAAGATGCTTTGGTCAGTGGTGTAAGTATTGTCCACATTGGTAAATCAAAGAAGTGTTGCAGGACATGTGGGGGATTGAACTGTTTTTTTTAGCCATATTGAAATTGATGTGAGAATCTTCCTTCTATTAGCAAGGAAGACAGACATCCATGAGGGGATGCTGGATAAATTAGGTTGAATCTCATTTGGATGGGGGCAGGTCAGGAGTAAGTGGCAGATCCAGTAATCTTCTGCATAAAATCAGTGATTCTGTTTGTGTTTACAAATAAGACTACTTCTTTCCCCGAAAGTAAAGTGGGAAGGGAGCCCAGGCTAGTATCCCGCAGACACGACAGAAATTGATGGGGTGGGGAAGGAAGAGACGAGGAAGAACTTCTGAAGAAGAAAACAGAGAGGCCAGAAGAAAATTGAGAGGACCAAGTCATGGAAACAGAACAACATTTCAAGAAGAGCACAGTCAGTCTTGTCAAAGGCAGATAGTGGATCAAGGAGGACAAGGGTAGAGGGCTAACTGAGTTTTGGAGGGGAGAAGGCCTTTAGAGATGGATGGGAATGGTTTTGGTACACTGCAAAGAACACAAGGCAGTTTGGGGAAGGTTTCGAATGGTATGTCTACATTGGCATGCATGTAATATTGTGTGGGGACTGTCGAGCTGGTTCTAAATGGACTACCTTGGGGACTAGACGCGGTATAGCTGCTCGCTGTCCACACTAGCATGCCATGTTTCTCATTTCAAATACCTCCAGGTAGCCTAGAGAGATTAATATTTAAATGTTAGTGTTTAAGGAATTCCCATTTCTTTTACATCTTCTTACTTTCTCCCTTCATAGATTATTTTTCTCCGAGCCACACAAGTGATAAGTAACTGAGGAGACTGAGAGACGAGATGGAGTTATTGGGGCAACGGGGGAGGATTGAAGGAGAGTAGATAAGCTCCTAAATCTGTGATAGAACAGTGGGGAAGAGGAGAGAAAGTTGCAGGATGGGAAAGGAGGGTGAGGTGAAATGACCATTGGTCAAATATTTCCTTAAAAGAAATTGCAGAGATGCTTTGTAAATCAAAAAATGAAAGGAGGTAGATGAGATGGCTTGAGTGAGTTAAAAGTGGTGAACGTCAGCTGGGACTGGGAGTGGGGGGGGTTCAAATTCCTTCTTCAGCAAGGAAGATGGCAAAACTGAAAGTGGAAAGAGGACGTTCTGATAAGAGATGCCATCAATACCCTCTTTCTTCTACCCGTTTCAGTGGAAGAGGTAAGAAGCCATCAGTGCTGAAGAACTAGAAATCATGGCAAGGTTAGGTGATGGGACATAAGGGAAGAGCTAGTAAACAATGCTGGAAGATGCTGGTGATGGATTGAAAGGGAGGTACTCGGTAACAAAATTAGAAAAAAGATCCATGCTCAGTGAAGATTGTCAGGTGAATACCCTTTGTGTGAACATGTGGAGCCTATAGCATTTCCACAGTGAGTTTCTTGATTTTTTTTTTTATTTTTATCATCTTTCTTTCTTTCTTTCTTTCTTTCTTTCTTTCTTTCTTTCTTTAAAAATAATCGTTGCAGGAAAGGTTGAAAGGGTAAAGTCTTAGTTTGGTTGCATGATACCAGTAATTAGTATGTTGCAAAGGTTATGGTCAAGGCAAGCATGGATACACCATGTGTATGCTGTACTCTATTAAATGATATGCTCATGAGGCTTTTGGGTAAGAGAAAATGAATTTGATGGATGGGGGAATGAAGATATGGATTTTGTATCGGGGAAGAATGTTGATCCTTATATCAGAAGGCTATGTAGATTTGCACCTTGTAGACTAACTACAGAGTATAATAAATATACTGTGTGTAATGTTTGTTTAATGCATAAAGCTTTTTTGGGCTAGAGCTCACTGTATCCGATGCTATGAAAGGACCTTCAGGGAGTAAGCATTTAAAAATTTCATTCCTTAGTAATATGGAGCAGAAAAGGGCCACATTGATCCTCAGGAGTTTTCTAGACCATAGCTTCAGGGGTAGAATTTGACATACAGGCAGTAGAGCCTACTCTGACCTTTAGGGTGGGCTTCTATCCACCCCAGCCATGGAACGGGAACAAATATATGTAGCGCTTGAGGGAAAAACTCAACCCAGTTCATCCAGGTTCATTTTAGAGGACAGAAGCATCTCTGCTTTCTGTACTTTTCTCTGTAGACTTCTCCCCATCCATTCTTTGCCAGCACAAACATGCTGGCTGATAGTGGATCAAATTAAACTTTTAGGCCTCCTCTAGCATAGTGACATTAAAATGTGAGATTATAAACCAGGTGCAGTGCAAGAACAGGCAGACTTTTTTTTTTTAATCTGTCTCTATATCTAACAAGAATACATTATTCTTTTTAAGGAGTAGCAGACTGTTTGACATGTTGTATGGGCACACAAGATTGTGTAATGAAGACAATGAAGAGTGGAACACACATCAAAAAGTGACAGCTTCCTGTAAGGTAATATTTCGGGAAAGGATTGAATTAATCCATGCTGTTTCCAAAATCAATTAAGTTGTTTTTGCCTTCTATTTGCATGGTGCTACGCAAATCATGGCAGCTGAGAATTTCCAGGTACCTCTTATGTACACCATTTCTGTTACTTCTACTTGCATGGAAAAAACCAACATGTAGCAATCCAGCCACATATTATGTTCTAAGCGAGATTGATTATAGTTTCAAACATTAAATATTAAGTGCCAAATGGCTCAAGGCTTCCATTAGTCCCTCTCTCCTTTCCAAAGATTGATGCCCTAAACAAAGACTTTAGAAGAGCTTTGAAACCATTTTCATTTTAACTTCAAAGCTGGTATGTGTATAGAGCAGTCCTGAAACCTCAAAATATTTTACTGTAATGTTGCATAATATGCACTTCTATGCTGGCAGCGGGGGGTGAAACAGAAAGAAAGCGTGTTTACAAAGTCTTCACAAGTGATAAAAGAAGCCGCTGATGCTTTAATTTTTCTTTCTACTCTGTGTGTTTTAGCACTTATATACTAGCTAATCTGAATAAAACTTGCTAGCTGCAAGCAGCATTTGGGGCCACTGCCAACTTTTTATAACACTGCGTTACAAGAATTCCCACCAGCTGAGACTGAAAGATCTTTTCTTTTTCTTATCCAGCTGCCTTCAAAGATACTTAAAAAATTCACAACTGACCATTTAATGAGAAATCCCCTTTTCTTCTCTTTCCTTCTTTCACACATTCTGTTAAGTCAGCCTGTCTGTTTCGGTCATGTTAGCATGGTGTGTTTAATATTCACTTAGCTTGGGATACTGTCTGACATTCCCATGCAAAAAATAGATGCATACAATACTAAGAAATAGTGATGCATTGTATTATTGATTATTATAACTGAGATTCTTAACTTGAGTAATTTTTTTTTTCCTTTTATAACTTCCAAACTCCAGCCAGGATCAGAGAGCCAAGCTGTTTGGGTGCATATGAGTAATCTAGGTTCTACTACTCTTTCCACTGTTTTGTACCTGTGGACCTGAGGGAAGAATTTGGTGCTAGAGCTGGAATTGTATTTAGCAGTACTGCTAATGGTGTGATCCTGAGCAAAACCTAGCTTGCTCTTGAGGATGAGTTTGTTTGAAAGTGGAACCAACTTCCAAGGAAAGTGGTGCTGGCTCCTACCTTGGGGGGGTCTTTAAGAGGAGGCTTGATAATTACCTAGCTGGGGACATATGAGCCCAGTATTCTCTCCTGCCCAGGGGAGGGGGGTCGGACTTGAAGATCTACTTAGGTCCCTTCCGACCCTACATCTATGAATCTATGATAACTGGAGTTAAACTTGGATCTAAACCAAAACTTATTGGGATCAGTGAAAATACCCCCAAGTAATCTCAGGAAATGTTGCATAAGGCCATTTTTTTCACCAGATTAATCAGGTTTGATTCAAACTACAGTCCAGGCCAAGGACTGTTGAGTAAACAGCTGCTATTTTTGCAATGCCCTTTTTGCCAGGTCATGACAGATAATGTACCCATACTATAAAAATAACCAAATGCCCGAGAAAGTATTCAAAACAGGAATAATAGATGAGAGAGAGGGGCATGTGGCAGAGACATTAGCAAGGAAGTGGGAGAAAAAGCTTCAAAAACCAATTATAAAATTAATGCCTTAAAATCAATGCATTGTTTCATTTCAAAGCAGCCCCATTGTGCACCTGCAGATCTTTTTTTTTTTTTTTTTTTTTTTTTTAAATGTAGATGGTGCAGCATGGAACATTTTAACATAGGAAAAGCCTGCCAAACTCTGATGCTTAATATGTTAGTAGCCACACTTCCCAACAGTCTCTGAATTACCTGAAAACCTGTCTTCATGTGCTCCTGGCTGTGCTTTCCAAACACATTCCTCATTCTGCTGCTTTTCCAGAACGACGTAAAGAGCTCTTCACTCAAACAAAAGCAAGTCAGTAAGCAGGTGGGGGCCTTATGCAGCAGGGCTGAACTGTCCAGGCTCAGCTTTACTTACCATGGAGTAATTGTGAGCACAGAGTGCCTGAACAGTCACTGTGCAGCAGCTGTGTTTCCGTAAATCTCTGCTCTAGTTAACGTGCTTTAGTTTGGTCACTTGCCCATCCTTTTGAACACTCCTTCCCCCATTTTCATGAGAACTTATATACTATGAGCTAATTTTGCCTCAAATTCTTTCTCAATACCTTGCCTTACTTGGTTTTCTTAACTTTTGGCTCTTAACCTTTCCTCAGAGCAAACTTATCTTATCAGCACCTTTTTAACTGAAAACATCTATTAGGGCACCTTGGATTTTCTCCATGTTATGCACAGTAAGCTAGTTTCTTTTAAGCAGTATTTAAATTCTTGAGCTCAAGAAGTTTCCTTCAAACCCTGTGCTAGAATGGAGACTGTATTGTACGCAGAATCTGAGAAGATGGTTTACAAGTGAGAAGGAAAGCATCTAGTTTTTTTTACAGAAGTTTAAATGTTGTCCAGTTAGAAGATAGTATAAGTAAACTTGGAAATTGTTGGTGGGTAACTAGACTTCACGTACTAAGCTGATATCCACGTGTGTAACTTTCAAGTCTGGCCTGTGTTTAGGGTCATTGGAGCTGTGCGTAGATTCATAGATGTCAGGGTTGGAAGGGACCTCAGCAAATCGAGTCCCACCCCCTGCCCTGGGCAGGAAGGGTGCTGGAGTCAGATGACCCCAGCCAGGTGCTTGTCCAGCCTCCTCTTGAAGACCCCCAGGGTAGGGGAGAGCACCACCTCCCTTGGGCGCCCATTCCAGATTCTGGCCACCCTTACTGTGAAGAAGTTCTTTCTAATGTCCAACCTAAATCTGCTCTTCGTCAGTTTGTGGCCATTGTTCCTAGTTACTCCAGGGGGTGCTCTAGTAAATTCCCTGCTGCCTTCCCCTGATGAATTTATAGGCAGCCACAGGTCACCTCTCAGCCTTCTCTTGCGAAGGCTGAAGAGATCTAGGTCCCTCAGTCTCTCCTTGTAGGGGCTTTGCCTGCAGGCCTCTGACCATACGAATGGCCTCCTCTGGACCCTCTCAAGATTCTTTACATCCCTCTTGAAGCGCGGCCTCCAAAACTGGACGCAGTACTCCAACTGCGGCTTGACCAGTGCTGCATAGAGGGGAAGTATCACCTCCCTGGCCCTGTTCATCATGCATCTGCTGATGTGTGATAAAGTGCAGTTAGCTTTACTGATCACTTCGTCACATTGATGACTCATGTTTATCTTGGAGCCAGCAACTATGACTCCAAGATCCCTTTCTGCTGCTGTGCTACTGAGAAGGTCATCCCCCAGCCTGTAAGTTTGTTGGTGGTTCTTTTTGCCCAGGTGCAGTACTTCATACTTGTCTTTGTTGAACTGCATCCTATTTCATTCTGCCCATTTATCCAACCTGTCCAGATCCACCTGGATCCATTCCCTACCTTCTGGTGTGTTAACTTTGCCCCATAATTTGGTATCATCTGCCAACTTGGACAGGGTACTCTCCACACTCTCATCCTAGTCACTGATGAAGACATTGAATAGCACTGGTCAAAGAACCGAGCCTTGTGGGACTCTACTGCCCACATCTTTCCAGGTCGATATTGACCCATCCACCACCACTCTCTGGATGCGACCCCTAAGCCAATTTGCCACCTACCTGACTGTAATCATCTACATCACAGCCTGTCAGCTTATTTATGAGAGCATGTGCAGTTACCTGTATCTTTGGAGTTAGTTTTGAATTGCATTCTTGCCCTTAGATAGCCCTCAGGCAGTGTGTACCTACTACAGGAAGTAGCGTGCAACCATACTGAAAGAAAAGGAAATGAATATCAAGGCTCTGGTTGGTCATTTTCACATCTTGCTTTCTTTTTTAATTGCCAGTATAGCTGGAGCAATGAAAGCTGAGGGCCCAGTAACAGTGCAGGGACTTCGTTGAGAGTCCCTTGAGTGTCTTGTAAAGTTACAGTAAGCCCTTACTTCTAGGGGTGCACCGATAAAGATTTTTTGGATCAATACCAATGGCCAATTTGATCAGCCATATTGGCCGATACCAATCCTATTGTCAATATGCAGCCTGGCAGCTTGGAGAGCAGCTTCTGGCTAGTAAATCTGGAGGAAAGGGGTGTGGGGGAGGGAGGAAGCATGGTGGGGGCAGATGGAGGCCTCTGCGGTGAGTGGAGGGCTGGGGCTGGGGCAGGGGCAGGCGCTGCCCAGCCACAGTGGGGCGGGACGTAGGATGGAGCTCGTGGCTCATGCAGGGGTTGTGAGGGGATGGGGTTGGGGGTTGGCTCTTGCCAGTGCACATACCCTCGGGGAAGGCATGAGGGGCATGTGTCTCTGCAGATCTGTGCACAGAGCAAGGTTGAAGCCCTTAGCCCTGCCTCCCAGCACTGCCCACCCCACCCTACCCAGCCCGAGCGCAGTCACTGGGAAGAGGCTGGAGCAGCCCCGGCTCAAGCACACAGCAGCAGCCTGCTCTTGCCCTGTGTACAGACCTGAGGAGGACATGCTCCCTGGGGGTGCATGCAGTGGCAGGAGCCAGCCGTCTGCACCTCCCAGAAAAGCCACTGGCTCTGTCCCCCACCTCACCCCGGCTGTGCAGTACCTGCTCCGGCTCCAGCCCTAACCTCATCTCTACATCCCCCTCACCATGGGGGCCTCAGTCTGCTTCCCCCCCGCAACAGACTTACCAGCCAGGTGCTATTCTCAAAGCTGCTGGGCTGCTCTCCTGGTCACATGAATTCTGCAGCTGCACCCATGCATGCGGCATTTATAGGCGATGTTAAATTGCCAAAAAAAGCTGATTGTCGATAATGTCAATTTTTCATTTTATCGGCACTGATACAATATGAACAATATTGGTGCATCTCTACTTACTTTGTATGCATAAATGTCAGGTCACTGGTCCCCAGCCCAGAGCTTGTGGTCATTATGTTAACAAAAGACCCTTCAACACTGCTCATAGCCACAAGAAAGTAAAGGCGTTAAAACTGAAGTTGACTGGGAAAGACAAGGATTACTAATCCTGTGGGATGTTACTTGGTCAGTATGCTCAATGGCTGGTATGACAAGGGATGGGGTGTGTTGCAGGTGAAGTATTGTGTTGGCAACCCTGTCTTAAAGATGTACTTTTAAGGCTTTTTTTAATGGGCCATCTTCTAAAAAATTATTTCTTAGTACCTTTAGTTTTTATTGAAACTTGATGTCTTTCTCTCTAGAACAATCTCTTTCCTGTCTTGGTGTTCTGTATTAACATCTACCCTACAGCATCTGAATATTTTTCTCTCTGATAATCTGCTGTTGCTTATGTACTTTGTTCTGGTATTCCTTGCCATACACTATGGAGAGGTATTCCTATAATGAATGTAGTATGTTTGAAAATGCAAACACTGATCTGAGTTTATATGCTGTGAAGGGCTTCATAAATATCTGAGTGATTTTTTTTTTTTGGTCCCTGGGTGTCTAGCAAGTGGGTCTTAAAATGACTCTATTCTTCAAACAAAGAATGAAATGCAGTTTTCATATACTTTTTCCCAGTTGTGCTAGCCTCTATACAGTACCTTATTATACGCAGCATAGCATTTAGTCCAGTTCGGTATTTGAGTAATTATTCAGAAGGATGTGTCAAACATTTGTGTTCTTGAATCTTTCATAACCTTGCTTTCGTATCTTACCCTCACAATATGAAGGTCTTTTTATAGGGTTTTTTTTTATGGATTCCACAAGCCAAAATAACGAGAGCATATTGTTATCCATATTAGGAATTAATATAATGCTTATATCTTCACGTTTTTTAAAGCATTTTATAAACGCTAACCCTCTCACATCCCTATGAGGTAGATCACATGTCAAAAGACTAAATAGATATGCTGTGATTTTTATTTTAAATGAAGGGAAAATTCTCTATGATTAAGCAAAAAAGATCTAGTAGATTTCTCTGCCAATATAGCACTGTTTCATGCAGTACTTTAGCACTGGTGAATTGATCTAATGCAGTGGTTCTCAGTCTTTTTAAACTCAAGGCATCTCTCTGAAAAAAGTACTTTTTCACTTTTAATCATGTGTTTTTGCATAAAGAAAAATAGTAATATGAACTCTTGCAAAGAATTCAGAAAGACCAAAACAGGCCAGAGCGATTTGATGCTATGGATTTCTATTTGAATTCTCTAGGATTATATTGTGAATCATAAGCATACCTAACGGTGCTAAAATTGCATAGAAGCATGATGGTTCACTCTTAGATTTTTTTTGATTTTTTTTTTTTTTTTTTTTAATTCAAAGGTAAAGGAAAAAAATGCTGTATGCTATTAAATGTGTAAGTTTCCTTTTCTGTTAGGATTTAAACATTAGGGGCCTACAGCTGTCTTTTTCCTAGCCATTGTAAGTATCTAGCTGTTGATACTGGTTTATGGTGGACTTAATCTCAGTTTGTACTCTTTGTTGCTTGATGTCACTTTTTATTTCAACAAATTCCCTCTTTCTAGTTCTGGCTGTAATTTATGTACACTTTCTATTGATTCAAGGTGAATAGTATGACCTCATGACACTCTTGTAAGAGTCAGAGTCAGCTAGGATGTTACACCATCACTGTCGGAGGAACCCTGAACTACAGGAAGAGTTACAGATTCAGGCTGCAGTAGCTGCTGGGGATGTTCACACCGTGCGCAAGATGTTGGAACAAGGCTATTCTCCAAATGGTCGAGATGCCAATGGTTGGACCTTGCTTCATTTCTCTGCAGCAAGAGGAAAAGAAAGATGTGTTCGGGTTTTTCTGGAGCACGGTGGTGAGTTGTCTTTGTTTGAGCTCTGTTCTGGAAGTTCTCCAATTCCGGATAGATGTCAGATTATTTCTGAAGCAACTCTCTCCCTCTACCCACCAGTCTCTTGCGATTTGCGCTTCATTACTATCTCTGTCCCATTCATTTTGGGCACTGGTTCCATGAGTGAGCTGGCAAATTAACTCTTAACCTCACCTCTTTAGCATTCAGGATTGCCAGGGAGCAGTTGCAAGAGTAAGTGGGGATTTATAAAAGTAAGGGAACAGGGAGGGACTGGTTAGAATAAAATGCAACTAACAGCACCTTTGAAGCCTTGTCTGCAGCGTGAGATGAGGACGGGAAGGCATATTCTGAGTCAGGTTATCAAGCTCAACCTTCAGTCATGGGGAAAACAAGACAGTTTATAACTTTATAATTTGGGTCATGAATAACACTAAGCTTCTACATAAGCATTAACTCAGTATGCTGACTTGTGTGTGAACTGCAGATAGTCTTGTTTCTTTCTGTTGGGTTTTACTGGTAGTTAGCTAACTTGAGTTAACATGCATTTTTTAGCAGTGGAGAAAATTAGACCCTATTTTCTAGATAAAGTTCAGGAAGTTAATCTTGCCATTTGAAGGGTATAAACGTTAAAGACAAGCAGTTGGTTAAGGTTTGATAAGAGGTTCATTTTAAGAGAAATATCACTTCTAGCAGCAAGATCTGTTAAAACCTGTCAGTCTTTCGGAGCAAGTGGTAGAAATAGTGTCTCTTGAGTCACCTAAAATGAGAAGAGAGCTCATTAGGCAAATGAGTAGCTAAACCAGAGTGTGAGATTCCGTGGGACAGGAAGAACCTTAAATAGGGATATTGCTGATGCATTACTTATACAAGTAATGGTGTACTGGACCAGGCCCCTGGTTTGTTTTGATTTCACATGGTTTGTCAAGTACTAGGACATTTTAAATGGCATACTCAAGCATTTGAAAGCCAGCAAATACCAGATTGAGGGGGCTTTAACAGGCAAGATGAAATTTCTAATTTCATAACTTTCAAGTACTTGATTGCAAACCTGGACTTAAGGACTTTTATTTTATACATTTGGTTAAACTGTAAACTTGGATTTTTCCTTTTCAGTGCATACATCATCTTTTATAACCTTTTTTCTATAAATGATGCTAACTGCCTGCTTTTCCCTCCCTTGTTAGATGGAGTAATAACTGCATCTATTGCCAAGTAAAAACTGCTCATAATAAAATAGCCTCATAATAGCAGCAGCAGCATAGCATTCAGTCAAAGGAACTGGGAAGTTGAGTAACTAGGCACCTGAAGAGGATGAGATTCTAAGTGTGGGAGTTACTCAGCTAGAAATAGACTGACCAGTGCCAGATATTGTCATAGCAGCTAATATACAGGGTTTCAGTAGCTTTTCACTGAATTGTAAATGCTTTACTTGATTCAGCCATCCTTTCAGAGTGGCATAAAAGAACTGGACCAGAGGCAAGGCTGAATCGAGCAAAAGGAGCTATCAGATACAAAGAAAATATACCAGACCAAAATTAGAAAGAATTTCTTAGCAATTTGATGACAAGACTGGAACTTGGACGGGACAGTGGAGAAATCTTAGTCCCCATATAGTGGTGACAAATAGTCCCTAATTTTACTACCCTCCTAGTGAGAGAGTTTTTCCTAATATCCAACTTAAACCTCCCCTTGCTGCAACCTTGAGCCCATTGCTTCTTGTTCTGTCATCTGCCCCCACTGAGACCAGTCCAGCTCCATCCTCTTTGGGACTACCCTGCAGGGAGTTGAAGGCTAAAACTAAGTCCCCCTACCCTCAGTCTTCTCTTGTCCAAACTAAATAAGCCCAGTTCCCTCAGCCTCTCCTTAAAAGTCATGCTCCCCAGTCCCTGAACCATTGTTGTTGTCCTGCGCTGGACTCTCTCCACATTTGTCCACATCCTTTCTATAGTGGGGAGCCCAAAACTGGACACAGTTGCTTCAGATGTGGCTTCACCAGTGCTGAATAGAGGGGAATCATCACTTCCCTCAATCAGCTGGCAATGCTTCTACCAATGCAGCCCAGGATGCCGTTAGCCTTCTTGGCAACAAGGGCACACTGCTTGCTCATATTCTGCTTACTGCCCACTGTACCGCCAGGTCCTTTTTGGAGAGCTGCTGCCCAGCCAGTCAGCCCCCAGCCTGTACCAGTGCATGGGATTGTTCTGTCCTAAGGGCAGGACTTTGCACTTGTCCTTGTTGAACCTTGTGAGATTTCTTTTGGCCCAATCCTCCAATTTGTCTAGGTCTCTCTGAATCCTAGCCCTAACCTCCAGCGTATCTACTAATCCCCCCAGCTTCGTGTCACCTGCAAACTTTCTGAGGATGCACTCTATCCCATCTTTCAGATCGTTTATGAAAATATTGAACAAAACTGGCCCCAGGACACTCCACTTGATACTGGCTGCCAACCAGACACTGAGCCATTGATTACTACCCTTTGAGCCTGATGATCCAATCAGTTTTCTGTCCACTTTACATCTAACAACAAGGGATGACATGGTAGGAGACCTACAGATCGGTGGTCACCTGGGGGACAGTGATCGCCAAATAATATAATTCATCATAAGACGTTGAGTGGGTAAGGTAACTAGTAGGGTGAAAGTGCTAGATTTTAGGAAAGCTGATTTCAATGAACTCAGGTGTTTAGTCAAGGACGCACTGCAGAGTAAGAGTTTTGAAGACATGGGAGCCCAGGAAGGGTGGCTGTGCCTTAAGGAAATGATCCTTCGGGCACAGAGGGAGACGATCCCAGTGTGAGGAAAAAAGGGGGAAAGGGGTCAAGAGGCTTCCTTGGCTGACCAAAGAAATCCAGAGCAGCCTACGGGCAAAAAGGGGGGCATATAAAAAGTGGAAACGGGGAGAGATTACTAAAGAAGAGTATACCTCCTCTGCTCTCACTTGTAGGGACGCAGTTAGACAGGCCAAAGCTACCACGGAGCTGAGGATGGCATCCCAAGTTAAGGATAACAAAAAATTGTTTTTTAGATATATAGGGAGTAAAAGGAAGGCCCAGGGTAGACTAGGACCCCTGCTAAATGGGCATAAGCAATTGGTGATGGACAGGGGGGACA
>NW_005841946.1:941355-945684 GCF_000455745.1 Alligator sinensis
AACCTGGAGAGGGTCCAGAGAAGGGCCACTCGTATGGTTAAGGGCTTGCAGGCCAAGCCCTATGAGGAGAGACTGGGGCACCTGGACCTCTTCAGCCTCCTCAAGAGAAGGTTGAGAGGCGACCTTGTGGCTGCCTATAAGTTCATCACGGGGGCACAGAATGGAATTGGTGAGGTTTTACTCACCAAGGCGCACCTGGGGTTTACAAGAAATAATGGCCGTAAGCTAGCAGAGAGCAGATTTAGACTAGACATTAGGAAGAACTTCTTCACAGTTCAAGTGGCCAAGGTCTGGAACGGGCTCCCAAGGGAGGTGGTGCTCTCCCCTACCCTGGGGGTCTTTAAGAGGAGGTTAGATAGGCATCTAGCTGGGGTCATCTGAACCCAGCACTCTTTCCTGCCTTTGCAGGGGGTCGGACTCGATGATCTATTGAGGTCCCTTCCGACCCTAGCATCTATGAAACTCGTACTTCCCTGGCTTGCTGGAGGGAATGTTGTGAGACCATATCAAAAGCCTTGCTAAAGTCGAGATATACCATATCCACTGGTCTCCCCGCATCCACAGAGCCAGGCGTCTCATCATAGAAGGCACTCGGGTTGGTCAGGCATGACTTGCCCTTGGTGAATCCGTGCTGACTGGTACTAATCAGTAATCACCTTCTCCTCCAAGGCTTAGAAATTGATTCCTTGAGGATCTGCTGCATGGTTTTTCCAGGGACTAATGTGAGGATGACTGGTTTGTAGTTCCCTGGATCCTCCTTCTCTTTCTTAAAGACGAGCACTATATTTGCCCTGTTTCAGTTATCTGGGACCTCTCCCGATCTCCATGAGTTTTCAAAGACAGTGGCCAGCAGCCCTGCAGTCACATCAGCCATCTTCCTCAGCACCCTCGGGTGCATCCCTTCTGGCTCCATGGACTTGTACATGGCTTTTCTAAATAGTCCCTAACCTATTCTTTTGCCACTGCTGGCAGCTCACCTCCTCCCCGAACTGTGCTGCCCAGTGCAGTGGTCTGGGAGCTGCCCTTGCCTCTGAAGACTGAGGTGAAAAAGGCATAGAGTACTTCAGCCTTTTCCACATCACCCATCGCTAAATTGTATCCCCCCTTCAGTAAGAGATCCACACTTCCCTGATTATTCGTCTTGCTGCTGACATAGTAAAGCCCTCAAAATAAGGAATCCACATGGGCTATTTTTGTTCAGCTTTGTGAAAGACATGCCAAACTGCTGGAGCAACTCGAGCTCTACTACACTAGTTCTGTAGCTCAGTGTATGGTTTTTTGTATCAGAGTAATGGTGAGATCCGCTGAAGCCAGAAGAAAAATGTTAACTAATGAAAAGCCTGATGGCCTCCTGTGAGAAATCCTGACTACATGACATCAAACTCTAGTAAGACCAACCAAAAGTAGAGAATGTGAGATGCCGATCCCCTGGACTGTCTCAGAAAGTGCCTTTGTGGCTGAAGCCAAATGTATTACTAGAAGCTTGCATGTACTGCCCTTGGAAAATTTGAAGCAGGAAGTTATGTGATTGTCTGTTTGTTACATTGTAGGCTAGGGTATGTCTTGGTAGAAGTGAGACTGGAATAATAGGGGTGCATGATAGAGCTAGCAGTTTTCCTTTTACAGCTTCCTCACCTAGATGATCTCATGATCATAGAGTTGAAAGGGACCTCACAAGGCCATGTAGTCCGCCTGCTGAAGTTAGGATCATCCGTGACTAAACCATCCCAGCTAAGTGTCTGTCCAGCCTGCTCTTGAAAATGCCTAGGGTGGAGATACCACAGCTCTAGGAAGTCTGTCCCAGTGCTTGACCACCTTCATAGTCAGAAAGTTCCTCTTAATCTCCAAACTAAATTTCTTTTGTTGCAGCTTGAAGCCATTGTTCCTAGTCCTGTCCCTACAGCTGTAGAGAAAAGCTCATCTCCATTCTACCTACCCCTCAGGTATTTGAAGACTGAAAGACGTTTTGACAGCAGTCTTTTCTTCTCCTGACTAAATAGCCCCAGCTCTTTCAGCCTGTCTTCATAAGTCTTGCTTCCCAGGCCTCTCTAATAATTTTTTTTTTGCTCTCTACTAGACTTTCCAAACTGTCCACATTCTTTTTGAAGTGTGAGGCCCTAAACTGGACACAATACTCCAGGTGAGGCCTCGCCGGTGCTGAATAGAGTGGAATAATCACTTCCCTTGATTTGCAAGTGACACTTCTGTTAATACAATCCAGTATACTGTTGGCCTTTTTTTTGCAACAGGAGCATACTGTTGGCTTCAGCTTCTGGTCTGCTGTAACACCCAGGTCCTTCTCTGCAGTACTGCAGCCCAGATAGTCATTCCCCAGGCTGTATTCCATCTCAAGTGCAGGATTTCATACTTGTTCTTGTTGAATTTCATCTAGTTGATTGTGAACTACTTGTTGCATGTCATTCTGGATTCTATCTGTGCCTTCCAGAATGTCTGCAACTCCACCCAACTTGGTGTCATCCACAAACTTGCTAAGCATGCGCTCAATCCCATCATCGAAAACATTAATGAAGATATTAAACAATATGAGACCCAGGACAGACCCCTGGGGAACGTCATTGGAGACCTTCTCCTAAACGAACACTAAGCCGCTATTGATGATGACTTGTTGAACATGATGACTCAACCAATTATGTATTCAATTTATAGTACTTTTGTCTAGTTTTGGATTTCCTTAGCTTGATAATAAGAATGTTATAGGACATGTTGTCAAAAGCCTTGCTAAAGTCAAGGCATTTCACATCCATTACCCTCCCCTCATCCACAGAGTCTGTCAACTTTCAGAAGGAAATTCGGTTGGTCTGGCATGACTTCCTCTTGATGACCCCAGGCTGGCTGTTTCTGATCACAGAATCATAGAAAATTAGGATTGGAAGGAACCTTCTGGAGGTCATCTAGTCCAACTCCCTGCTCAAAGCAGGACCAACCCCAACTAGATTATCCTAGCCAAGGCTTTGTCTAGCCAGGTCTTAAAAGCCTCCAAGGATGGACATTTCACAACCGCTCTGCGTAGCCTGTTCCAGTGCTTTGCTACCCTCCTTGTGAGAGTTTTTCCTAATATCCAACCTAAACTTCCCTTGCTGCAGTTTGAGACCATTGCTTCTTGTTCTGTCATCTGCCACCACTGAGAACAGTTCAGCTCCATCCTCTTTGTAACAAGGAGATCACTTTGTTCTCTAGGTGCTACATAGTAGGTTCCCTTGAGGATTTAAAGCATGATGTTTCCAGGTATCGAGATCAGACTGACTGGTCCATAATTCTCCAGATCCTCCTCCTTCCTTTCATTAAGATTAACATTATATTTGCCCTTTTCCTATCATCCGAGACCTTACCCAACTTCCCGTGAGTTATCAAAGAGGATGGCCAGTGGCTCTAAGATTACCTTGGCCAATTTCTTCAGTACTCTACACCCCATCCCATCTGGCCCTATTCACTTGAAAGCCTGTAGCTTCTCTAACCTGTTCTGCCATTACTCTAGGCTGTTTACCTTCTTCCCTGTCTTTGCTGCGAACGACACTTGTCGTCTGGTAGCTGCCCCTGTTTGTGAATACTGAAGTGAAAAAGGCATGAAATACTTCAGCCTTCTCTGTGTCATCTGTAACTAGACTGCCTTCTGCATTCCGTAAACCATCTATGATTTCTTTGGTCTTACTCTTACTCGACATGCTTGCAGAATCCCTATTTATTGCCTTTTATGCCTTTTGCTCTCCGTATTTCAGGTCAAGCTGTGGCCTTCCTTATTTTCTCCCTGCGTGCCTGTTCAGTACTCTTACACTCTTCCCCTAGAAAGGTGACCACACTTCCACTTTTTGTAGGATTCCTTTTGAGTTTCAGCTCACTGAAGAAATTGCTGTCTAGCCAGACTGGCATTCTGTTACATTTCTCATTCTGCTCCATCATGATAGCTGGCTCTTGTGCCCTTAAAAGGATAGATAATCGCCTTGCCGGGGTTGTTTGACCCCAGCATTCTTTCCTGCCATGGCAGGGGGTCAGACTTGATGATCTGCTCAGGTCCCTTCTGACCCTACCAACTATGAAACTATGACTTTAAAGTACAACCAGCTCTCCTGGAGTCCTTTTTCCCTCAGACTTGCTTCCCAGGGCATCCTTTCTACCAGTTCCCTGAGTTTGCTAAAGTCTGTTTTTCTGCAGTCTTGTCTTTATTTTGCTTCTCTCATTCCTTCTTCCCTTTAGGATCTTGAATTCTATGATTTTGTGGTCAGTGTCAACCCAGTTCCTTTTACCTTCACAGTCTTGACCACTTTCTCTCTCTTTGTGAGCATCAGGTCAAGAAGAGTCGCCCCCCCCCCC
>NW_005841946.1:945715-974165 GCF_000455745.1 Alligator sinensis
CCCGATGGTCTCTCTACTATCTGTATCAAAAAGGAATCCCCCACATTCTCCAATAATTTGCAGGACTGCTTGTGCACTGCTGTTTCCCTCTGCACAGATAACCCAATAATGGAAAGCCACCCTGACCCTGAAAACCAGGTCCTGTGATTTGTAAGCTTCTGTCAGTTGTTTAAAGAAAGCCTCATCCACCTCTTCCTCTGGTCTGGTGGCCTATATCAGACACCCACCATGACACTGCTGTTGCTACTCTCCCCTCTTATCTTTCACCAGAGGTTTTCAATATGCCCATCTTCCACTTTGTACTGCACATCAGAACACATATATTTCCCCTTTATATATAGAGCAACATCTCCTCCTTTTTCCCCCTGCCTGAACAAATTAAGCCTGTCCACAACCATACACCAGTCACATGAACTATCCCACCACCTCTCTATAATCCCAACTGCATCATAATTCCTCGATTTGTACTAGGACAACCAGTTCTGCCTTTGTGTTTCCCATGCTACTTGCATTAGTACATCAACACTTCAGGTATCTAACTGTTTGTCCTATAGTCTTCCTGAGAACATAGTGGAAGTCTTAGCAATTGCTTCCCCTTGTGAATTTTTTATTTAGGTCCCCTGGCTCTTCAGGCTGGTCTTTACTATTTATTTTATCCAGGAAGAGCGCACACCAACTGCAGATGCTTCCTTAGCCTGACGAAGGTATTTATACCCGAAAGCTTGCAAAGAAGAATTTTTCCAACTAGTTGAAGAATTTTGCCAAATATAAAAGATATCAGATTTACCCAAAGAACCTTGTCTGCCTATGTTAGACCAACAACTTATTCTCTTGAAAGAAGATGTGCTTTGCCCCACTGAACAGTTGCTGCCTCAGGGTTACAAATTTGCTGTCATTAACGAGTTTGCTGATAACTGTAGGTGCTTTTTACATTTAATATAGCAATTAAATGTACTTGGAGATTAGGGGAAAATGGTACAGCTCATTATAGTTTCTCCAGAAGATGGCAGCAAAGCACTGGCTGAGCAGCAAGGGGTTGTCTCGTTTTTTTTGTTGTGTTTTTTTTGTTTTTGTTTAAATGATCTGGCTATTTAATTGAGTAGAAAATTGGTATCATTGGCCCAGTAAAAAATCATAATCTTAATAGGAATTAAAATATCATTACCATATGGTGCTGTCCATCATATTTGCTTTCTTAGAGCTTATCGGTTACATGGCTTGTTTACACAATTAATTGGATTTCTTCACTCTTCCTGAGATATACTAATCTCTTACACAGAGCTTGGTACTTGGCTGGTCTTTATGACGGAACAATTGGATTTGCCGGGGATGGGAACTGTAAAGCAATTTTAAAAGGGATGCCCTTGTTTTTGAGAGCCATTGCAGGGTAGGGGAAGGCAGGGAGAAAGCTGTGCAACAGCTGCTCAAATTGAGTCTCAAGCTGGCATAGACTTGTAATATCACAGTAATAGGCTGGCCTGCAAGGCATCCCATAGGTCAGGAAATTTGGCATTGGGAGCATCTGCAATTAACACTGTCACCACCCCCACCACAAAATTTCCAAGCCTGTAGACTAGGTGGCATGATCCTGCATGCAGGGACTAGGGCTGCTGGTGTGATTTGGTGCAGGGGGCTGAGGCTGGGACTAGAGATGAAGCCTGAACTGGCATGGAGGGCTGGGGCCACGTGCTGAGCCAGCCCTGCACATCGGATCGGGCCCATTGATCAGATTTGGCCAACAGACCAGCCTTGCACCACACATCTGGCCTGCAAGAATAAAAGATTGAGCACCACTGGTCTAAACCAGCTCACCTTATTTAAGTACGTGATGTGGTGGCCCATCAGATACAGCATGTATGTGCAGCTGATATGCCTTGCAGAGGAGCTGAAGGAGAGGATGGCAGGGTCTATGACTACAATCTCTTTTTTCTGTGACAACTGCATTCCTGGTATACGTCGGTTTTTGTGGGACTTGCAGCCCTACTCATTCAGTGCTGTAGGCTTTAGTTGGGAAACTGCTCTTCTAGAAAATGGGCTGAGCAGTCTGAAAATAGGAACTGTAGGAGCAACTGATGCTCATTATCTGAATTCTCATATTTAGTAGGGCCAGCAGTTTCATTTCAACACTGTTTCAACTCATTTTGAGCTCAAAACAGCAAAATCGAAATGAAACAGAGAGCTTTGAAACAGCCTCGAAACGAAACGAGGCAAGTGGAACCTTTGGAAATTTTCAAAACATTTCAAGTTTCAAAGCTCAAGCCGGACTTGCCTGCAGGGAAGCAGAAACTAAAGTAAGGAGAGGGAGGGGGAAGAGGGGGCAAGGGGGTGGAATGGACTGCTCTCATTATTGACCGTGTAACTGGCCAATGACTGTCATCCTTCCCTGAGGTCTCTTCCAATCCCAGTGCTCTGGGGGAGGGATGGAAAAACTGCATAAAAGGCAGCATTGTTTGACCTGCTCTGCTTTCTGCCTTGGTGTTAGTTGAGTGAGGGCGCACATTAACACACAGTGTCGCCCACCCATGTCAAAAGTTTTGCCTGTCAACAGCATCCAGAGGTGCAGAGCCCCAGAACCCAGAGGCCCCTGCACCTATCTCCTTGACAGCTGGCAGGCTTTGTGGCCTCAGCAGGGGTTAGCATGCCTGCAGTTTGGACCCCACTATGGCTTAAAACATACATGTGACATGAGTTGTTTTTTTTTGTTTGTTTCAAGATTTTTGAGGTGCAGTTTCCCAGAAACCCCTGCACCTATCTCCTTGAACTGTGACAGGCTTCATGCCCTCAGAAGGGGCTACCATTCCAACAAGTTTCATCCAAATCAGGCCAGAAATGACAAAGTTATAGGATATTTCGAGCTTCCCCATTATAGCCTGTGGGCGAAACGTCGAAACAGCATTGAAGCAGTGAACCGTTTCGATAAAAACGAAACGAAATAGCAGTTTCAAATAGAAATGAAATTCAAAACGAAACGCTGTTCCGTTGAAATGCAAGTCGAAACAGAACGGTGCCATTTCGCACAGCCCTAATTAGTCTTTGGGCATTTCTGCAACATGGTGTGTGCTTTGTTTTAGCATATGGTAGGAAAGATGCCAAGTCACAGTTGTGAATAGAGCTCCGCAAAATTTCGCTGGGTTTCATTTTGAAATGTTTTGAGCTCGAAACAGTGAAATCGAAATGAAACAAAAGGCTTCAAAACGGCCTCGAAACAAAACAAGGGAAGTCGAAATATTTTGAAAGTTTCAAAATGTTTTGAGTTTCGAACCTGGGCTTGCTTGCAGGGAAACAGAAACTAAGGAGAGGGAGGGGGAAGAGGAGGGAAGGACTGCTCTGATATTGACTGTGTAGCTGGTCAGTGACTGTGGTCCTTCCCTGAGGTCCTTTGCAGTCCCAGTGCTCTGGGGGAGGGATGGAAAACTAGCTGCACCTTAACACACACAGTCCCCCGCCCCCCCCCCCCCCCCCCCCCTTCACCTATCTCCTTGAAACTTGGCAGGCTTCATGCTCTCAGAAGGGGCTACCATCCCTGATGTTTTCATCCAAATCCGCCAAGAAATGACAAAGTCATAGACAGTTTCGTGCTTCCCCATTATAGCCTATGGGTGAAAAGTCGAAACAGCGAAACAGTTTGTTTCTGTCAAAACAGAAGTCGAAATGAAACACTGCCGTTGCGTGCAGCCTTAGTTGTGAACTCCTATCGGCCTGCTAACTCAGGACTGTTTCCCCCCACGTTGGTTTTGCCTGACTTCACTCGAAATTTCCCAAGTGCTGAAGTTTCTGCTGCTTCCTATTCCCCATCCTAATACAGCTCTTACTGTCAGCAGCTTTGTCCGCATATCCAACCTCAGCTTTTACTTAATATCCTTTCACTGCTTTGAGGTGGCCCTACAATAACTTCTTCCTCCTCTCAATTTATAACTTCTGTCAGTGGTTTCTCTTTTCCATTTTAACTGCTTGGATACAGTGTGATTACTTGGTTCTTTTCAACTTTCCACCTTTAATAATAGTGATAAATTTAAAAAACAATAATTTTAAAAAAATTCTCAAGCTCTCTGATCTCTTTTTTTAGTCTTCCCTGAACTCTATATTTTGCCAGTATATTTCTAGTAACAAGATATATCCCAGCGCAGTCCCAGGTGTGTTCTCAGAACCATATTAAGGGGGCGAAAATCCTACCTGTTCTGTGACTGGATATTTTTCTCTTGGTTTTTCCTTCTGTTTTTTTCCTCGTATTGTGTCTTATTATAAGCTTCATTTGTGTAGTAAGTTGCCATTTGAGCTAGAGTTGGTTTCTTACTCCCTTGGCTAGCAAGGGTTGGGAACAGAGCAGAAGATTTGGCCATATGTATACAGTACAATAGGGGTAGGTGAAGAGAGTATTTCTCCTGGGCAGCGTAATTCCCATTGGAAGAGTATTGATAGCCTCCAAAAGGAGCTCTGTTTGATTCTATACCTTCTGGAGGAAGGGTCATACCATAACGTGGTCTTTGGCTCCTCATCACATCTGTCCTCCAGAGCAAATTTATGGGAGTAGAGCGGGTGTTGGAATGGAACCCGTGTCAAGATGGTATCAAATTTAAGGCTGGTTTTCTATGTGGACAGTACCTCTCTTCACACACCAAGAGACTTTGATTGGGAGACTTAAGCTTGCATAATGTAAATGCATAGAAGATGCCTATGTTTCTAGGTAACACTAGTAAGGAGGGAGGGGGTGAGAAGGTCCTCAGCCTGTCCTGCCAGCGGGGTAAGAAGTAATGGTGGAATGGTGACCATTTTAGTAGGCAACTTACTGGATGATGTACGTGGGAAGAAAGACTAAAAAAGAAATTGGAAGTGGGAAGTTTGTGTTGGAATTAGCTGAATTAGTTTGGTTATTTAATTTTAAAACTTGGATCCATTTGAATTTCTGTACTGTTAGAGGGGAGAATCTGTCCATCATTTTTATTGACGTTTCTTTTCCCCCTTCCCCTCTCCCTCATAATGGCATGCTTACATTCTTGTAAAATCCTAAATTTTTGTAAAAACTATAAATTCAGAACAGACTCTTCATCTATAAAAACAGACTTTATCAAGATAATCTGAAATAACATATATCTTGCATGCTTTGGAAATCCTACAGACCGCAGAGAAACTTTTTACCTAATACAGTATTACACCCTAAAAACAACACCATCTTGCCAGACCACAAAACATCCGCAATTTGGGACAACAGATGTTGCTACACATGCTTCTTTTTAAGAGCAAGAAGCAGCACACAGAAAAATAAAACGGAAAAAGAGGCATAATATTGTAGAGCTACGGTAGACTTGCATGGACCAGGAAGTTTGAGCTGTTTGGTTTAAGGATGCGTGTGAGCTATGGGAAGAGTGCGTGCGTGTGTGTGTAAATAACTTCATTTGTTCTAGTCCACTTTTTACCTTCACTTAATGAAAAAAATCTTTTGACCTTCTGTTAGTGGAATTTAGTCCATAAAAGCAAGAATTAGTTTGAAGTCTGTCAAACCATTTCAAATATTCCTTGAAATATACATTTTTAAAATTTTTTTTTTAATCGAGTGCAATTCGACTCTCTGTTGCATCAGCTTTTTGTGCTTTTAAGGTCTAACTGTGTTTTTTTTCTATTCTTTTACTTTAGCTGATCCCACAGTTAAGGACTTAATTGGAGGCTTCACTGCTCTGCATTATGCAGCCATGCATGGCCGAGCAAGGATTGCACGCTTGATGCTGGAATCTGAGTATAGAAGTGACATTATCAATGCAAAAAGCAATGATGGTTGGACTCCCCTCCACGTAGCAGCCCACTATGGCAGAGACTCATTTGTCAGACTCCTGCTGGAGTTCAAGGCGGAGGTTGATCCACTCAGTGATAAAGGTACTACACCGCTTCAACTGGCCATTATTCGTGAGAGGTCAAGCTGCGTGAAAATCCTTCTGGATCACAATGCCAACATCGACATTCAGAACGGTTTCCTGTTACGATACGCTGTGATCAAAAGCAATCACTCTTATTGCCGAATGTTCCTTCAGAGAGGGGCGGATACAAACTTGGGTCGTTTAGAAGATGGACAGACACCATTACACTTGTCTGCTCTTAGAGATGATGTGCTTTGCGCGCAAATGTTATATAATTATGGAGCAGACACTAATACAAGGAACTATGAAGGACAGACCCCACTGGCTGTTTCAATAAGTATTTCTGGAAGTAGCCGACCCTGTCTGGATTTCTTACAAGAAGTGACAAGTATGTAAGAAAATTTAATCAAAAGATGCATTGTCCTTTGATATCATTGGGTTTAGCCTTAGGAAAATATTAGAGTAGCACCTCACTCCTAGTTAAATGCACGAAAAGGTCACTGGGGGTGAGGGTTGGGTGTCTTATTTGACAAAAATAGTGAACTCTAAGGATGTCCCATTAAAGCAAGCTTTGTTTAAATATATAACATATTGCAAGCCTTCATAAAAAAAAATAAAAAAATAATAGCTTTACTAGGACTGGCCTTGCACATAAGCAAAGCTTAGATTCTTAGGCTTGATTGATTGATTTGGTGTCCTGAAGAGATTCAAAAGTTAGCTGGCGTTATGCCCAGAGCAGAAGAAAACTTTTTTCCTTGATTGATCTTCTTCCAACCTGCCCCCATGATGGGGAAAGCAAGGAGTATCTTGCATTTTCCAGCCTTCCCTACCTTCTGCAACTTGTGTACATTCACAGATGGTAGCACTAGTTCTGGTTATTTTGTTAGCACTCTTGAGAGGAGAGAGAAGTTCTTATAATGTATTCACTTCTGAAGTTTAAATTGTCTTGAGTACATGGGACATGGCATATTTTATAGAGTACCTGTTGTGATTTGTTGGAACAGCTGTCTTGCTGAAGTACTTATCTCATTCCGAAAACTTTTAACCTATGACTACAGCCTGCAAAGTGTTAGATGTTATTAGGAGAACAGTGATATTAAGAATATTCTTAATGATTCTAACAGGGCTTGATTATTCCTTGCCCAGCCAGGATAGTGTTTCAACGAGAGAGCTTCTAACTGAAAAGTATTATAGGACTTTTAAAAAGCCCAAACATAATTCTCTTGCTTCTGCATTTTGTGTTTTCAAACCATAAAGGTTCAGCACCATATACAATATAGGCATTAGAGAAACTGAAACTTCATTGACAAAAATCAGATGTTAACTGTAAATTGTTGACAGTGAAGCATTTGGAACTGGAACTGGCTATGACTTCAGGTTTTCACCTTTCAGTGTTCACTAAAGGCATTCATAAACATCTGAAATCTAGAGATACAGTATTTGGACAGGTGGAAGTCAGTAACAAGAAATGCAAGCAAAAATAACTGTTTTTAATTTCACTGAATAACTTTATCCAGAACTGGATTGTCCCTTTTCCTGACTTCTTAGAAGACGCTCATCATTTTAACAGTACTGTTAAGGTTTTTTATGGATGATATAATATCCAAGTTTCCATAGGCTTAGTAGAACTTAACTGTACACAGGAAGTAGTTTTCAAGCTTCCAAAACTTGTTTCTAATATCTAAAGTTTCCCCTCCCACCAAAAAAGAAAAATCCTGAAAACTTAAATAGGAACTCCTTTGTAGGAAGTTCCTAGAAAGAATGAAAAATTATTCCACAGCGTTCAAATCTCCTGAAACTTGAAGTGGTATCCTGTAGCTTTAATTAGTAGAAGTCTTTAAAATGTGCAAAATACAAATGTTCAGCACACCAAAACTTTCCGATTCTCTTCTCTTTAGGGGATGCTCGTGCATTTGAGTTTACAAAAATAGCATTAATGTACTGCTAGACAGCTTTAAATCACTTGAGAATGTTCAGCAAATCTTCTCTCTTTTTCCAAAGCACGGCTGGAAACTTTGTCCTGAAGGACTAAGCAGCCTACTTTAAAAACAATCCAAATAGCAACACATTCTCATTGACCTGTCGAATGCAAGGCATGTAGGAATTACTGGTACCACCAGTAGTACTCTAGTGATGGGGATGAATATGAAGAGACTGAATCTGATTGTAAAGCAGGGAGGGAGGTGGGGGAGGGTCTTTTTTTTAAATTTTTGGCTTCTAGATTGTTTAGTAAATCCATAAATGATTTTGATATGCCTGCCCAGAAGCAGATGAAGATCCTTATGATCCTTATTTGATTATCCACATGTCAAAGCTGTCTCACATTTCAGTGATGACCTTTGGGTAACTAAAGGAATTACGGCACTTTATACTATAGAAAAATAGTGGAGTTATGGAGGAGAAAGTAGCATCAATTACAAGATCTTTAGCTACTTAGTCCCTCTTGTGTTAGGCAAAGGGAACCATGGTAGGATTAAATTGACTACAAGTTGAAGGCTGGGTTTGAAAGATCAGTTTTGCTGGTCATTTCCTGATTCTTTTCTTGGCAACATAACCTCACCAGCACTATAGAGCTCATGTATGCTCTCCAAGGGCTAACAAGCTTGCCACCATCGTCAAGCTGGATGGAGCCCCTAAGCTTGCATCTGTACTGATGCTTGTGATTGGATGACTCCCACTCAAATTGTGTCCATTTATTTTGAGTCTAAGAAAGGAGTCGGTTTTGATTTAATAGGAGCTGTCCTATATCATGTCAAAATCCTTAGCTGAACGCTGAGTAAATAGTTGCTCTCCATGGTAACTGATTGCTCTGGATGATTTGAGCATCTATTTGGTAATTCATCTGGGTCAGTTTAAGAATTTGTGGTCACCATGACAGCCATGGTGGCCAGCCTTGCCACAATAGACACTGTTAGCAATAATCTGGAACCTTTTTGGTTTAGCATTTTGGATGATAGACCCCTTCCAGAGGCCACCATTTCCTTTGTTTTGAGGTCAGGGTGCGCATTAGGGCTGTGAGAAACTTCGGCAGCCTTTTCATTTTTGGAGGTGATTCGGCACCCAAAACACCAAATCTGAAACTAAATGGAAGGCTCCAAAACATCTCCGAAACGAAATCATCCAAAACGTTTCGGAAAACTTCAGAGTTTTGGAGCTGGGCTTGCAGGGAAACAGAAACTAAGAAGGGTGGGGGGAGGACTGCTCTGATATTGAGATCTGTAGCTGGCCAGTGTCTGTGATCTGTCCCTGAGGTCCCTCCAATCCCAGCAATCTGGGGGAGGGACGGCAGCCTGCTGTCATCCTGCATGCAGATCTGGGGCACCACGTGCCCTGAGAGGAGTCTGACAGCCCCGCAGCCCTCCTGGGTGGCGCAGACCCCCAGATCTGTGTACAGGATGACAGCATGCTGCCGCTGCCGATAAGTGATACGAATTTTGCTTTGAACAGTTTGAGGTGCAGTTTCACAGAAACCCCTACACCTATCTCCTTGAAACCTGGCAGGCTTCATGCCCTCAGAAGGAGCTACCATCCCTGCAATTGTCATCCGAATCATGCAAGAAATTACAGTTAGAGGCATTTTAGTGGTTCTACATTATAGCTTATGGCCGAATCACCAAAACAGCATTGAAACTTCAAAAAAGATTCAGCCGAATCGAAACAGAACAGTGATCCAAAACACTGAAACAAATCACTGTCCCTCCGAAATGGCTGAATCTGAAACCGAATCGAAACACAGCCGTTTTGCACAGCCCTAGTGCACATCTGTCATTGAGGCTTTTTTTGTTTTGTGTGGTGCTTTGGCCTCATGACTATGAGCAATATAAATGTTATCGTAAAGGCTATTGTAGTGGGACAATAGTGATCTGACATTACTTATCAGTATGGACCTCCCAGGTACCCTTTCTCTGTTGTGTTTTCATGGTCTACATATTTCATCTGTCCTAGAATTTTGATGGTAGATGTTCCCAGGTAGGTCACCTATCTTGCCAATCGCCTGCTGATAATGATTTCTAGTGATGCCCATGCCTGAAATGTCATCATGCTCAGCAGCAGAGTAGCTCAGTCTTGATTTTCTTTTTTTTAAAGGCCTGGGAAGGTGTTTTGTTTTGATGTTAATCCAGCATGCTTAATGAATATCTTTATTGATGTATTTTGTATGCATACCCAGAGGTCAGGAGGAATGTCTTAAATCAGGCATAATGGTCTCTGTTTAAATATCAGATTTACTACTAGAAGCCAAAGTTTTATAATTATGTGAATTAATTTGCAAAGGGCATCAAGCCAATATTTTAAAACGTGCTTTCAAAGGCAAGGACTGCACACTTCAGACAAGACAAGTACCATCTGTTTTTCAGTCTAGGCACAAGCCAGTGTACTTAATTGAGGACACAGTGTATTTCCTTCTCTATTGGCTTTTGAGGGATTGATAAAAGTGAGCTTTTATCTGAACCAGGGATCAGAACACTGTGCAAATTGATAAAGATCTCAGCCATAATACAGGGAGCCTGCAGTGCCCTAAAACAGAGAGTAGGCAAGGGGCCAAGCCCTTTAATACACGCTCATTCTTAGAACTGAATGTCTTTAAAAAGATCTGGTTTGGGGTTGGTTTTTGGGTGGTTGCTTGGCTGATTTGGGTTTTTCTGGACCTGAGGAAATGTCTTTTGTATACCTCCCAGGCAGAAATAACAGTCACACGCACTTTTAAAGGAATCCCAAAAGGAGTGGAAGTTAGATTCTTCCAGCTTCTCAAACACTTGAAGACAGAGATGGAAATTGGGAGCAATTAAATTGTAATCCCCGACTCTAATGCTAACTCAGCCCTCAGCAAATGACTCTAATCTTTGTGTCTTATTATTTTTTTACCCCCCATGTAAAAATAGATAATACTTGCCTATTTCAAGGTGAAAAGTGCTGTAAGAGTTCTATCTTTACTCTTCACTGGGTGAACATCCTTATAGCTGATCTCAATGGATGAGAGAGCTCCTTTTTGGAGCCAGTAGGCCTCTCGCCTTAATTGTCCTGAGACTCTAAATGAAGAGTTGCTTACTCATGTGCTGGCAGAAATTTAGGATTGCGAGATCATTACCAGCCCCTGCATAATATTCTGGAGCGTTTAGTGGGGTTGAGTTTGAATCCATTAAAAACAGAATGAAAAATGCATCTTGCATATGGCACGAATAATATTTATCTACATGTATAATTACCATCCCAGAAGAAAACATTTTTTTTGAAATTTTAGGTCATGTTGAGAAAGTATTGGTAACTGAAGAAAAAGCATGCAAGAGAACACTGTTACTCTACTTAATGGAAGCAAATTCTTCAATTCAGCACTACCTTCAATTAAAAACACCCTGCCCTGCTGCCCCCTCTCCTGTCGTTCCCCCCCCCCCCCCCCCCCCCCCACCTCCACTTCCCTGATCCTGTAACCTAGTTTAATCACAGTTTGCACATGCATCTGGAGAGGAACTTTTGAATTAACTAGTGTATCTTCTGTGGCACGGTCTGCATAGTATATGTATTAACAGTTGTAACTTATAACAAGCATGTTATGACTAAGATCTGGAAAGTCCTCAAATGGGTTAAGCGCTAATAATTAATCTGTATTAAGATAGTTCTACATCTTCAAAATGGCAAATCACCAGCTTTGACAAAGGACTTTTAAATCATCTGTTTAGAATATTTCACATAACCCCAGACGCGTGCATGACGTTTTCCAGAAAAAAAGAAAGACCTATAAAGAAACCTGTAGGAGCTTCACTTCCTGGGAAGTTTATAGTTGAAAACCTTTTTGCAAAAATTTGGGCAAATGACCAGTTAAAATAAAGCAAAACCCTTTGATTTTTTTTTTTAATCATTGCATAGTTTAATTCCTGTATTGAGAAAAGTGTTAATATAAAATCCTGGTGTCCATAGTTACAATTCTGATAACAAAATGAAAGCATTAAGTCCTTGAAATCACCTGCTTGGATGCACATCATCTTTTGGGAAAGCAGTGTTCTTCTCAACTTTACTCGTTTTATTAGCGTGTTGTAACAGGCATGAAACTTGCTGAAGTTGTAAAAATCCATTACCTTGCTAGATGCTAGTAATCTCTCTCTAATAGATAGGATTTATTTTGTCAGCCTGAGTTTTGCTTGCAGGCTATAGGAATCAGTTGTTTATCAGTGAGACCAGTCAAATTAAAATGTAGACTGAGTCACATGATACTTTTGGGGGGTTGCTAGTAAAGTAACTGCTGTTCAAAGACCAGGACAGTCTTTAAACAATTTCTGGTGCTTTTATGTAGTACATTGGAGATGGATCAGATTGCCTTTTTTAGAGAATTGTCACAACCCAACTTTTTTCACTAAGGATAAAAAAGGGGCTCCATTTTCAAAGCTCGGCATGCAGTTTTAGCTATGTGATTGGCATTAAAAGTGAAGAGTTGGCATCAAATCTGCTCTTTAGACAACAACTGTGTGTGTGTGTGTGGGGGGGGGGTTGTGGTCAGATAGCTCTCCTGAAACTGCTGTCTCCTCATCGCTGTTTCAATATCCCTATGTGAAAATAAGTATATACGATTCCTATTCAAATATGTGAAGTAAGGGTGGTTTTGTTCCACGGAACACAGTGCAGCATTCAGTAAAATGTCAAGTATGCGAAATGGAAGGTGCCACTTCCATTGAACTCGCATAGCCGTTCATGCATTTGAACTTGCGTATCCGTTTATTCATTTCTTCTAGATTGATCAAAGGGGATTTATATAATCATGATACTGAAGATATTTTTTGGTGAAAGCGCTAGTACTATATACATAGCTCAAAGACAACCTTTCAGTCAAATTACTGATTACTGCTGACAAGTAGTATGTTGATAAAATTGTAGAGTTTAGATTATTAAAATCCCAGTTACTTATAAATCACTAATGTATCTTCTGTGCTTTTATTTTTTTTAAAGTTTACTACTTGCTGGGGTTATCCATATATAAATTTTAAATCCCAAAATATGCGTCTTTGCATGTTTGTTGTTTTGAAATATATGGACATCTAAAGCTCAAATATGGTGAATTATATATTTTGGAGCACTTAAAAAAACAAAAATTAATGTTTAAAGTCCTTATGGCAGAGGTATAGTGATCATTAACTTAGTTTAAAAGCTCCATCTTAAAATTAGCTTGTATTGTGTACGTTTTTGAAATATGAGTTAACTGCTGGCTTTATCCTGTAGGACTAACTTATAGTTTGAGAGAAGTTCCTTGTGTTTTGTGGGCACTATTATATCAATAGCCACAATAATCTGACCATTTCAGTTACTGTGAAGAATGGCCTTAATGAGTGCCAGTGCTGCATACATTGGATTGAATCGGTGGCTTTTCTTGGCACTTACAGTGGTACAAACCAAGTGATCACTCTAGTCATTAAGCACTGCTTTTTAGATTGGATTACTACATGCTGCATTTCTTGAACTGCTGAGACCTAAACCTTGTCCAGCTAAGCCTATGGCAGCATTCGGGGGTGGGGGGGCAAGTTTATTCCAGACTCTGGAGACTCGGATAATCTCTCCCATATGTACCAGCCACTTCTTACTCTTCAGGTCCAGCTGGATTTAGAATTCAAGTTTTCAAAACTTTTTTTTCATTCAGCACAAGGATGAATGAGAGAAAAAACACCCCAGAATAGCCACAAGTTCAATCACCAGGGATGTGAGACTAAAGTTCATATCCCGGGGCCAAGACTATGGATTTGAACCTGGGTCCCCTACATTCTTGATAAGAATGCCCTTGTCATTGAACTGTTCCCGATTTGGGGGGGGTCCCTTTTTTAACTTGAAACGTCATCATGCAATTGGTCCATTTTTGCCAAACATGCTTTTGAAGTAACATTTTGCCAGAGAATTCCTGACCAGTGGTATTAAGCAGAAACCCTCACGAAATAGCAGTTTTTACTTAGTTCGAACAAAGCATTGAAGAGGAAAGAATTTAATAACAAATTGTGTGCACATTTCACTTAATCTGATCTAAAGCTTTGCTAAAACAAGCTAGATGCGGATTTCCTCTTGGGTAAAAGGAGTAGAACAGACTAGTTTGTGTTCTCATAGCCAATCCCCATTTCCTGTGTCTTTGGGTCTCTGAGTCTGTGCTTCTCTTGTTAAAATTGGTTTGTGCCATCCTTGGAGAGGAGAGACTACAGGTCTTAAGGCTATCCTAGCATTGTGCTTTTATGAACTTTAAGAGTAAGCTGCAGAGAGGACTTGGAAAAGGCTTCCTTTCTTGCATTCGAAACCTTCTTTAAGTTTATCCCAACCGTGCAGTTGGTCCAATGAAAGAGATCACCCACAAAAACCCTTGGCTGCTGTATCATTCCTGGGCCATTACAGCAGCAACATCACTCCAGGCCACCAAAACAAGATGAGAATAGGTAGATTATGCTGCCCAGAAACATTGGGTAGAATATTCTCATCTATATTGTGGTGCATTGATACCACAAGTGAAAGAGTTGGGTAGAGTAATCCTAAAGTATTACGATCATTGAAGAGCATCATCAAAGTATTCTGTGCTGGACTTGCTTTTTTCCATCATTGCTACTGGCACCGCTGCAAGTTCTTTCCAGTCCATTTCTTCCTCTTACCTGAGTTACCAATCACTTGAATACCACAGTTTCAGTGTCCGGGATGGCATAAATGTTGGAAACATGTTCCTTTTTAAAACACTGGATTGTATGAGCAATAGCTAAATCATATGTTTAAGAAATTGAATGTCTGAGAGAAAGAAGGTAAGATGAAACGGTATGCAGTTACTGTAAAAATAAAGCTTTTAATTTCCAGCATGGCAGTGTAATGGAAATCAGGCTTTCCAGCTGCTAAATTTGTGACAATTTTGGCTTTAGACACTGAGGGCGTGTCCAGACGAGCGTGCACGTGCATTTCCCCAGGGACAAATAGCAGTGTCACATAGTTGTATGGCTGCTACTTGTCCCCGGGGAACACCTATGCACGTGCACTCTGGTGCACAGCATGTTGCCCCGGGTAGAATAGGGAAGGCTGGCCCCAGCGGCCTTATCTGGGGGTCTCCCAGGGCTCCCGTGGTGGCAGTCCGGCAGCAGAAAGACTGGTTGGCAACTGGAGCTTGACTCTGGCCAGTAAGGCTCTCGTTTTGGTTGGCACGCACTGCTGCCACATGCACCACCCTGCTTTTCTCTAGTGCAGGTTTTTTTATGCCAGGACCTCCCAGCATCAAAAAACCCCACCTGTGCTGCAAATTAGTGGCTCAGGGAATGTCTGCATGTGCCATGTGTGGCACCACAGATGGGTGTGCAGTAGGGCTGTGCAAAGCTTCAGTCCTTGACTGGATTCAGCAGAGGTTCGGCCTGATTCAGTGGCCGAATCTCCGAATTTAATCAGAGGACCCTTGAATCTCTCTGAATCGAATTGGAACCCTCTGAATCGATTCAGAAAGATTTGGCAATTTGGATGTAGAGACGGCTATAAATGTTTTTTCTACATACTTCTAGGTAGCAGGGGCTCACGAATGCTGCAGTGTTGGGGCTCATGGAGCATCCCCCAAAAGCATGGGGGGCTCCCCAGCGCACTTGGTGGGAGACACAGCAGACCCAGAAGTGGACCAAAAACAGTTCTGGTCCACTTCCGGGTCTGCCAGGGTGTGCACAGGGGGGCCCGCCTACACCCCTCCCCGGCTCGGCAACTGGTGCCTCCTAGGTCGGGGGGGGCACCTGGTGACTTCCTGCGGCCGATTGCCAAGCCAGGTAGGTGCGGGGAGGGCCCCTAGCATGCTTCTCAGCAGACCCAGAAGTGGACCGGAAATACTTCCGGTCCACTTCTGGATTCACCGCCAAGCATGTGGAGGGCCCCCCGCACTCCTGTGAGAGGCGCCATGTGCCCCAGCACCGCAGCATTCACGAGCCACGCTGGAACCTCAAGGTATGTAGAAAAAACATTTAAAGCTGTGTCTATGGCCAAATCACTGATTCTCCGAATCGGCATCGAATCTTCAGATTTGGATTTGGCCGAATCAAATCGGGGGCAAATCAACGTATCGAATCACTGTCCCCGATTCAGGCTGAATCCGAATCGAACAGGGCTTACTTCACACACCACTAGTCTGCAGCACCGCATACCGCACATGTACGCTCGTCTGGATGTGCCCTGACTCGCGCGCGTGTGTGTGTGTGTGTGTGTGTGTGTGTGTGTGTGTGGGGTGCCTTCCTGGAGAGTAGTTAGTCCGGAAGGAATACAGGCAGGTCATATTAACACAGTAAAAGTATCACTAACAATTAATGAGGACAGTGTGACCTTTGTTTCATAAGTGCCCTTTTTCCAAAGTGGTTGGCAGTTGTATTTCTAAAACCGTTTCCCACACGCTCTGAAGGGAAGGAAGCTCGGCAGGTTGGCACCAGGCAGGGTGCCTAGAAAAAACACATTTTACGAAAGTAAGTAGGGAACCTCTGCTCCATTCTTTTTTAAAGAGCTCTAAAACTCACTGTTTCTCTTGTCCTGCCTAAGTCTCTGATCTAAACGGTGCTCACAGATATAAGGTAGACTGTATTCTTTTAAAAGAAGTTGGGCCTCTCCTGCTTTTAGACTATATTAAAATTAAGTCTGGCAGTGAAGTATTGTGGAATATATCGAACTAAACTCTGACAACTTCAGAAACTGGTGGGAGGGAGGGCTACATAGTAATCTTGAGAGAGAGCTGCCTCCACGATCAGTGAAAATGGTTAAACCTCTTAAAACTGGAAAAGGAACATGTAGGTAAATACAGAAGCAATCAGGAAGAATTTGGTGCATTCAGTATAAGGAGCGTAATTTTCTTTGACTTAATAGAAAAGGCAACTCTGAAAAAACAACATGTATGTCACCCACTGACATAATTAACCCCTGGAATTGAGGTATCTAGCTTAGAAATCAGGTTTTTTGGGGTTGTTTTTTTTTTTTAAGTGTTTGGAATTAACAGAACTAGCTTGCATGGCTTTGCTTTGCAATGATGATTTGCAAGTCATTTTTTATACCTTATTGTTCACTTCCGTTTGTGTTATTAGTCCTAATATCCTTCCAAACTTGTGATGCAGCAAATATTCCACACGTGTTACTTCCTAATCATTTGTAGACAAACTTTATTCATCATTTAACGTGTCTTGCTTTGCCAAGTTACTAATAACGTTTTACATTTGCCAAACTAAGGTTCACTGACGTTGGTCTATAATCCTTTATTTTTTTTTCCCTTTTCATTCAGATGCAACCAAGAATGAGTAAGTGCTCTAGACACCGTTTCTAATAAATCACAAATGCATTAATAACCCTGGAATTTGCAAGGCGTGACCTAAGACACTAACAGCCACTAGATGTAGTAACTGGTGCTTAAAATCGGAAATGCCCATTGTTAGCACATTCCCAGGAAATATTCTTAGGCTTTTCAGGGGAAAATGTCAGACATTTGATAATCGGGTCTTTAGCAGCTCTCTAAATTAACTGTTGGACCAGTTCCTTCTGGCTATTTTAAGTTGTCTGTTCCATTTTATTCTTAAATGGATCACAGGATGTTAATTAAACAGCTTTTAATTTTGATACCAAAAATCATTCTCTCCCAGCTGTATTATTGTGCATACACAAATATATAAAAAAAAACAACATGAAAATGTATAGCCTCAAGCACCATTTTGTGTAGTTACACTTTAAAGGTACTTCCATTCTGACTCCTGTTCTCAGTCTCTTCTAAATTCATGTATTTATTTATTTATTTATTTATTAATTCATTTATTGGAGAATGACACTTCTCCTACTTGGTTTGAACTCCAAGAATATTTCCCCCTCCGCCCCTGAAGTTCAAACTCTCAGCTGCCTTTTTAGTTGTATAACTTCATTTCTTTAGCAAAAATTACTTTACCGAACAGAAAATGTCACGTATTAAGTCATCACTGCAAGCCTCAATATCACGACCGAATATTACTTAGAAAGGTAGCATTCGTATAATTGGAAGGTAAGCACCCCTAGGAATATTAGGGATTATGGAAAAGGAAAAACTCCCAGCTCACTTGAATACTTCTGAAGTTCAGTATTTATGCTCAAAATGAGCTGAAACTGGTTTTGTACACAACGTATCTGTCAGGATTCCTTCACGGCCTTTTGTTATACTCCTTAAAAAAAAAAAAAATCACCTGTGAATAAATAGACCCATCTCCTGTTGCATAGAAGAAAGCCACAAAAACAAATGGGGAGCTGACTGTAGGGAGGAATCTGCAATGTGCTGACAACTGCCCAAAGTAAACTAGAAATAACAGAAATGGGTTAGAGGGGATAAGTTTTATTAAAAGATAAATAATTTCGAGGTTGGCTAAGACCTGTAACTACACAGACTCGAGAATGCAAGTGAACTGAAGTCAGCTGCGTAATTTAGACTGACAGCATGAATGGTCTAATCTCACACCTGAGATACATATTTTCACTTGGGTGATTAGCTCTTTCTAAAAGATGAGACTTCTCCCACCTCCATTTTTTAATTTTGCTGCCTAATGCATATAGCCACAGATGGCATTTTATTGTGATGCTTACTGCTATTGCATAGATATCAGGAATCCCTTTATTAAACGCATTGCATATTTGGAGGTAAGAATCTTTCTGCCTTGGCTTCTGTTTAAATCTTGAGGAAACTGGAAAATATTTCATTTAAATTGTTCAGTTTGTTTTTTGCTTGATAGGCTTATGGTTGATGCTCTTGTGAAAAACAACAGTTCAGGTATATTAGTGAAACCCATGCCTTTTTTTGCCCCCCTTGGGAATGCAAATGTGATCTTTCAGCAATAGCAATTGGAAGAAATGGCAAATGATTGCAGTAAGATTTTCTGTTGCTGATGGATTATTTTGAGAGATCAGCCTAAGCATTTACAAGTCTATTGTGCCCAGTCTTTTCAAGGTAATTGTAAGGTATTTCCACTAATAAGGTTATCTGCTGCTTTTATGCTGATTTTAATTGCTTAGGTTTACGTATATATTTTTAAAGGTAACAATATGCAGAGCTTATCTGTTTGATCCCTTGTTCTTCCAGAGCCACAATAATCCATAATATGCATCATATTAGGTTTGTTTTGTCATTTTGGGGGGACATGTTTTCCAAATTTGCTCAACCTGCAGCAGTTCCCTCTCCGAAGGATCCTAGTAGAGTTCTTTTGAAAGGTCATAATGCCTCTAATGTTGGCATTAGGTCATGAAGGCATGGCTAATGTGTGTTCCCAACTACTTATGCATTGGCAAGATTGATATATTGGGGCGGGGTATTGAAGTCTAAAAGCTGTATCTCTTTATTTGAAGGGAAAATACAGTAGTAAACTCTGGTATCTGATCCTTGTATTCTTTAAACCTTACCTTCTGCAGAGGCTGCCCCCCTCCATAAAGGGGACTGAGCAGAGAATAACTGCCTTGGTATGTGAAAGGAAACAAGGTTTGATCTTTGAACTTTAACAGGTATTTTACAGGGATCAGACTGTTATACTAAGATTCTGTAGAATAATTACACATAAGTATAATTAAGCATTGGAACAGGCTACCTAGAGAGGCTGAGGAATCTCCATCCCTAGAAAGTTTCAAGACAGACACTTGACTTGGATGGTTTAGTCAGAGATATCCTGCTTTGAGCAAGGAGCTGGACTAGATGACCTCATGAAGTCCCTTCTAGCCCTACTTTCCCATGATCAAAACTCCAGGTTTAGGGCCCAGTTTTGGAAATACTTAGCATGTGTTGCTTCACTTGTGTAAACACTTGTGTATAACCTCATCTTGCACTGGTACTGACTTCAGCGGAACTAATCACGAACAGTTATTCTTGTGCATCGGTGTCTGCAGTACCCTTTATTTCCTAAAGAGTTATATTCTAATATTCATTCATGAGAGACAACAATCAAGAAGAAATTCTTCTCTACCACCCATCAAAAATAAATATATTATGCAACCTTAAAAGCTTAATCTTTTACAACACATTTTAAATGTGATTTTTCTTATATTACATGACATTAATACATTCCTTTTTGTCTTTTTCAGGACAGCCCAGAAACTTGCAAGACCTATGCCGAATTAAAATCCGTCAGTGTATAGGCCTTCAAAATCTAAAACTACTTGATGAACTACCCATTGCCAAGGTCATGAAAGACTACTTAAAACACAAATTTGATGATATCTGATATCCATGAAGAGAAGGACTCTAAACAAGATTAGTTATATTCCAGATACTTAGAGGCTGGTTGCCTTGCACAAAGTATATCCTATGCAAATTCTGATTTTTCTATGAAGTCAGAAGGCAGGTATACACTTCCTTGGGTTTTTTTATACCACACGCTAGAAGGTCTTAATTTTTGGTTTCTTGGTCCAAGTTTACAAGGTCCAAGGTTTCTATACAATATTACATTTAAAACATTTTGTTTTCATTAAATGAAGTGTGCAGCCTTGCAGTAGAGATGGAACACGGTCTGCTCAAAGGAAGGAAGGATTGGTTCTGGTTGGTATGCGTGGTGTCGTAAGCCAGCTGAGCAGTTATTTAATAAATGAGATTTGGAAATAAAGGCCCCAGTTCTGCCAAGGGACACGTGGGAAGATCTTTGTTACTGCTGATTGATGGAACTTATATAGGCCTAAACCTCTGCCCACATGTATCCCTTTGCAGCTTCAAGACAGAGATTGTAACCAAGATGTGTTGGTACTGTATAAATGCCATGTGGAAATTTAAACAGAAAACAGTTGCCCTGCTAAATTTTTAGGTATATAAATTGGCACTTTTTATACTGTTCTTTTTCCTAACTACTCAAGTTTGGATGTCCAAATTCAGGTCCTTTTGCTTTTTCCTATCATTTCCCTGTAAATGGGCTATTGTTTATAACGGCTGTTTTTAAAAGTGACAGTACGGTGCACAGAGTCATAGTCTCTGTATTATTTTGACGTACATTTAAGGGGAAGCCAGTGTATTCCGTTTCTCATGCAGTGCCTCCTGTGCAATAAGTTTTCGGATGTGCTTTGTCCATTACGTTCCTTACTTAGCCTCAGTGTATTATTTCTGAGGTTAGGGACTGCTGCCTTACCGTACGTAGCATTGATACTGCAATGCTATGATGGCATGGCAATTATCGTTTTATAGTAATCCCTGAATTTCATGAATGTATAACTTCGGCTATTTGTATTTCAGTTTGCACTGAAATTTCACGTTCACTTTTTCAGGCCAAGTATTTTCAATGCCCAAGATGTGGTAGAATACTTTCCTTTTTTTTTTTAAAGAGGGATTACAGGTCTTTGCGGGGTAGGCTCTCAGTTGTTTGGGGTTTGTTCAAAGCTAAGTAGCCTCCGTTGATAAGCTTCCATTAGCTTGATTTTCATATGTGCACTGACTAAAAATGCTCCCCTTAGCATTAATAGTTTAAATTTTGCAAACAGTGGTGGTATGGAAAAAAGAAACAATTTCTGGTTTTTGGCAGGTAGGCAGGGAAGAAACAGGGAAGAATGTTACTTTTGTTCTGCTGTAATGCTTTTGTTTGTTTGCTCATTTCTGTCGTGCAGTAAGTGGAAGTGAAATGAAGGCATCTTACTCCTGGATTAATTGGGGTTAAGTTACCATGCTTTAATTTCACACGCTGCAGGATAAGACCAGACGGATGAAACAGTAAGCACCGCCCCCTTACAACAGTTTTAATCTGTCCATGGCCTAAATCAGTTCTTATTAATCTGAAATTAATGAGTGATACAATAACCAAATTTTGCTGTCTCTCTGGGTTTGTTTGCTTGTTTTAATCATAAGCATTAATAAGTTCAAATAATGAAAATGTTGCTGGTAGCGAGTGGAAAGTGAAGGCCTCAACATTATACAGGAAGGGGTCAAATTTGCAGCCATTTCATTGTTCTTATTATCACAGGGTTGTGGAGTCAGTATAAGGTTCTTGCCAAAAGTTTTCTTCTTTTATTGTATCGCTATGCTGGTTTCAGAAGGACCCTTATGAGTGATACTTTCATACCAGTGAGGTGTGTGGATGTGGGGAGGTAAGAGAAATGGTGTCGGCTTTTAATTTTAACACCGCCACTTCCAAAAAGTTTAAGGGGAAAAAAAAATAAAGGAAAAGCCAGAGAAGCAAGTCTGCTCAGATTTACCAGTTTATCCCTACCAGTTCATCCTCGTTCCTTGAAACCAGGGATTGTCATTTTTCTCAAGTACTCAACTTATTGCTAAGGTTTCCACAGGAACCATAGCAGCAAGGATTATCTTGCCCTTTTGTGCCTTGCAGGTTTCCAAACAATGGGTTAGATTTAGAGATCTGTGGCTCTGAGGACGGGTAATGAGATTAGGAATCCTTCCTCCCGAACTCATTGATTCAAATCCAACCTCCTTCAGCAGTGGCCAAAAGTTAATGTTGCAGCAGCCTGTAGGACTACTCTCCATGCCGTAGAGTCAATGTACTTATTATGAATGTATATCCTTGTTGGCAGCCTTGGCAAAAAGGCTAGAGAGTAACTGGGCAAGATGATGCTCCTCATTACAGTGCTTCCTCCTCGGGCATAGTGAAAATGCATTGGTGGTATTTGTGCTGTGGAGAGGGAACTAGACTTCCTAATGTATCTTTTAATGAACACTGAAAGGAGAAAAGATCAACCTCTTGGATCTTAAGTTCCTAGGCATGATGAGTAAAGTTACAGGTGGAATGAGCAGAGTTGAGGAGGAGATGACAGCTTTTTAACTCTGAATCTTCACTTCAGTGACATAGAAACAGAACCTTAATATTATTCAGAAGTTCTAATAAAAAAAATACCGTAACATTTAACTAACTATTTTCTTCTGAAATTTGGATTTAAAAACCATTTTCTTCCCTGTTGTCAGTGAAGCTTCATTTTTTACAATAATCTTTTTCTAACATAACTGAGTATTCTTGTCAAAGCCCACATCAAGGCATATTGCTTGTTCTGTCTGCTGCTGTGACTTCAGAAAATTATGAAAGACCTTGTTGGTAACAGAAATGCTATTTAATGAAGAAATATGTAATTCCATTATTTATTGTTTGAGGTTTGGGGGTTTTTTGTAACTGACATTTTAAAGGGAACACTCTTAAATTTTAGGCCAGTGCAAAGCCTTTCTTTTATTTAAAAGAAAAACGTTCAAAATCCTTGCCCCTTTTAGTAGCAGATCTACTAAGGACCTTATCCTAAACCCACTCATGTCAGTAGAGAGGCTGCTGTTGGGCTTGGAATCTGGCTTTTAGGCCCTGATTCAGCAAACTGCGCAGCATGTGCTTAACTTTGAGCCTATGAGTAGTTTTTTATGACTTCTGTGGGGCTGTTTGTGTGCTTTTTTAAAGTTTTAGCTCATGCTTAAATGAGTAAAGTACGGGGCTTATCCATCATTCAGGCCTAACTAGGTTTGAATGATGTGGATCTATTCTTTTGTTGCTCCCTTAACTAGGTATAAAAACATATAAAAACTCAAACTGAATTTGTTTTCTCCATACTCTTTGGACTGGAATGGGGCAGGATAAATGCATAATATAAATTTGTTACACAGCCTAGTTCCATTTCCTTATAATTCATTGTTCAACACTTTATTAAACCTTTTTAAAAATTGGCAATACACCAAAGAAACAGACTAGTAAAAGATTCTGATCATTAACAAACTGCAAACCTCATCCTTTAAAAACAAAGCAGAATTTTTTTTGTAAATATTTGTGTTTATAAATGTACAGCAGAGAGTAAGAGTGTTTTTTTTTTTTTTTAGATTATTTAATTACCATATTTCTAAACTATTTACTACATTATAGACAATACTCGTTAGTTTGCAAAACTTTTGAGTGTTTTGGTTTTTTAATTCATTATCACTCATGCTTGGAATAACTCTGGCTTCCTCAGGACAGCGTGGAGAATTTAGTTTTCTGGCTATAGCAAGAGAATGCATCTGGACAAAGAGAAATAGTATAATTAAGTTGTCATACAGACACCCTGAAGCAAAAGAGAACACGTAGTGTGTTTTAGCAGAGTGGACCATATGGAAATCTTGATTCCTAACTCGTTCTCATAAAATCTCTCCAGAGCCCAAAGTGTCATTGGGACAAGAGCAACTTACAATTTGCCCACAAAACTAGCTTCATGCAACTCTCTCTCACTGTGTTACCAGTATCATAATGTATTTTGTTCTTCCTTTGTAATGTAAATTTTGCTTTGGGTCAGTTTGAATTTAAAAAAAAAAATTGAATCTGGTTAAAACCTCTTGGGTTTGCGTTCTATTTATTTCTGAACTAATGCTTTCATAACGCAGTACTGCTTTGGACAGCCTTTCCTGCAATGTCTGTCCCCATCCCCCCTGCACCATGAAATCTTTACAGTCCCAGTCATGGCAATGAATAGCTGATGATGGGCAAATCATGCAGTTGATACTCGGCTCTGCCTTAAGATACGAGTTAATATCACCCATGGACTTTAGTGGGGATTTAAGTAAATCTGAGGACAAACTTGGGCCCTCAGGGCTGGAGTGATGAAGTGGGATGAACTCGGATGTGGTACGCAACTAATCATTTCCACACACATTTCTGTACACTCGCACAGAGCTCTAAAACTTACAGTAGCTTCATCATGGGTGTATGCAGGGGAGAGTGCAAAACTGAGGGGCCAAAGAAGTCATGTTTTTGAAATTGGGCTTGTCATTTATGCAGTGTCTATTCGTAGTATTGCAAAATGGAATAAGTAAGTCTGCTTATGAATATGTTGATCATTCAGGCATGGACTAGAAGCAAACAGTTTGGGTCCTACAAGTTCTTGATATAATACAAGCCCAAGCTATAAGTCTTCAGGGATGTGAAGAGGGTGGAGGGGAAGAAAACTAAATTAATACCCTAATCATTGTTCTGAGATTCGTTGCAATAACTACTAAAAACTGCTGGAAAAGGGGACGTTCTTCATGACTAGAGAGTGTCTCCTTGAGGAACAAGGTGCATAAATGTGATCTGGCTGTGCAGACTTTCTACAACACAACATTCGAAGCCCAGGCTGCTAAAGATTACTACTAACAAACTGGACAGATTTGGAAGACTAGCGTGTTTACTAAATGCTGTGCTGTAAAATTTATGTTCCTGTTTATGTATCGTTTCCTCTGTTTGTTCATTTGTCAGCTGGAAAGCAATTAACGGTAAATGTTATTTGTTTTAAAAATAATGGTTTTGCAAGCTGCTGACAAATGAGATTATACGTGGGAATAATGGTCTCTCCATGTATTGGTATGCCTGTGTGACTGGAAACTGCTCTCTTTGCATGGCAAAGTACTGTTTTGCCATAGTGCAAGCAAAACTGTTTTTGCAACTATTTTTAAATTTTAAGCTGTCACCAGTGGTAGACTGTCCTACAAACATAACTACAAGGTAGGAGCTAGGAACTCAATTCTGCATCTTCCACTGGTTCCTCATGTACTTGGCCAAGATGCTCTGGTGTTTCTCTCTTCTCCTCCATCTCCTTGTTTCACACAATGGAGACTGGGCTATTATTTACCTCGGGCGTTCTAAGCTCTATCCTTCGAAGCTTAAATGATATGTCGGTGCTGAAGTTTTACCACTGCTACTGTCCACTGGCAGTTTGGATCTTTATTTCAGTCTGTTTAAAAACCAAACTAAAGCAGAGCCTGTCGCTTTAGCTCATGAAAGCAAGAAAAAATTGGGTATATGCAATACGTCATGAAGCCATGCTAATAAGGTTTTCCAGCTCCTGGATGTTTCAGGGATCCACACTATGCAGGTGGAGCGGTGGCAACTTAGATCTTGGCACTGCGCTGAGTCTTAGTGGGAATCTCCTGCCATATAGTGAAGACTTCTGTATGTGCTTCCTTCTCTGTGGGTCCACAGGGTCTTTGATTGCTGTCTGCTGAGTCCCACAGAAGTGTGGGATACTTCTACAGAGCAGGAAGAGCTCTGTGTCTGCATGATAAAGGTGTGACCCACATCCAGGGGATCTGATTTCTGTACGCTCACGGAAGCACTGTAAGGAATTTCTCTAAATTTCCTTATTGTTATCAGGTAGTGAAACTAGCACAGTAATATAAGAGTAAGGTCTTTGAGAACAGCGTGCACTACACTGAGAGAGCACCCATCCCAGAATGTCCTTAACTGGGTTTATATGTGGTACGTAGAGCCTTGTGTGCACCTTTCTTTTTTTGAGGAGGTGGGGAGGTTCATTTGATATTTTTTCTAAAGAAAAAAGTATATAGACAATTTTTAAAATGGCACCAATCCACATTACTGGCTGTGAAATTGAAATTGAAATTAAGCCCGTCTCTGTTTTTAAGTCTTACCTTTTTAAAAAATAGATTTATATTCTTGTTGCGCTCCAAGTATAACAAAAGGTCAAAATCATGCTGTTCTGCCAGTTGCATAAAAGCTCAGTTAAATAGATTTGTGCCAAATTCTATTTCTTTTCTGGATTTCTACCAGTGTAATTCCACTGGAGCTGGTAGAGCCAGACATCATGTAACTGGGTGTAAAGGAGGGAAGAAGTGCTTTTGTTCTCTGGAAGTCGGATGGTCTATTGGGATACTTCAAAGGGTCGTCTCAGGCCTTTTCAATTGGCTTTGCTGTCTTGGTCTGGTTTTCCAACTTTTAACAAGAACCACTTGACACGTTGCTGTAGCTGAGACTTCTCATTGGTAGTGCCAGTGGCCTTTGTGATTTTTGAGAAGGCAATTATGGTTTCCCTTTTATCCACTAGCACTCTGATAAAAGTGCTTGCCCAGAATGCAAGTTTGATTAATTCCCCTACCTGAGGTCATTTGAACCCCTACCATCCACCCCTCACTGTGTCCCACCTTCCCATGCTATAAGGGTGGTTGCTTTCAACGTTACCTACTGTCGTTGTTCTGCTTGGCACGGACTGCTTGAATATTGGTTGAGCCGTAGACAATGCTGGTGACTGGGGCTTCTTCCTGGGGTCTGGTTTTGGTCAACCTCTTGCTCTGAGTCATCCAGAGAGTGTTTCAGACCAGGGATCTCACCCCCTAGTGCTCTGGGGTCCAGCTACCCCTAAGGAAAGGGTGCCATTCAGAGCTGCCTCCCAGGTTGGGGACAGTCTAGGCTCTCCCTGTTGGGTGTGTACGCGAAGAGCTGAGAGCTGCTGCTGCTCTTGGCCTTTCAGCTTGCGGTGGACTGGAGAGCACAGAGACCTGTTGGCACAGGAGACCCCTTCTCCTCATCGGTCTGATCTCCCTCCCACGGTGTCTGTGACTCCATGAGCTGCTGCTCCAGGCCCGTTTGTCATCTCAGGCAGTCCACAAGTCCTGTTGTCAGGAGTCGCTGCTACCCCATTGCCTTGAGCTCTGGGACTTATGGCAAGGGATGAGGCCTTTTTCCTACCGCATAGGGCCCAGCCCTGCAGACTGGTTGAACTCCTTCTTTGTTGGAGAGGTTTACCTTAACTGGGTGAGGGTGAGTCTTGCTATTGCCATCAAGTCCTTCCCTTATGAGAAGACGGCTCCTACCCTACCGGCACAGGGGAGCAGGCAGGTCTTGGACTGCCTGCCAGGTGAGGGAAACCGCATCCTTCTCCACACTCCTGGTGGCCATTTCCCGTAGCATTACAGGGGGGGCAGTGACCCCGAAGAACTGCAGAAGGGGGTGACAAGTTGTTTTTGAAGGATGGTCGAGTGGTGCAGGTCATCAAGATCCTGGCCCAGGAGACTCCAGATGCAAGAGGGGACCTGAGGAGTGGTGTGTTCCCAGGTTGATAGCGGGGCTAGAGGGGGTTGGCATACAGGTGGGGAATGAAAAGTGGAAAGACAAAGGAGTTGTGCATGGAGGGGGCAAAAGAGGGTTCCTGGCAGCCCCTTCATGAAGATTTTAGGGACTCTAGAGGCTGCCTTGACTGGGGCCTTGTTGGCTCTTTTCAGATGCCTGCTCCATCCCCACTGTAGCAGGCCTAAGGGAGCAAAGGATCTGATTGCTACTGGTAGTTGTATGTACCTGGGTTTTGTACCCCTGTCACTAGAGAGGTGCAGCATGGCTCCAGGGGCGTTTTTTTCCTGACTTAGGATAAGGAGACCCAGGTATTGAAGGCAAGGGATTGAGGGGAGAGCCAGAACCATCATGAAAGCAGAAGGTTAGGAACAGGGGATTGCACACCTTGCATGTTTGCTAAGAGTTATGCAAGGGGACCCTTTGTTTCCCGTGGGCTTTGCCTATGAATGGTTGGGTCTACACTTGAGTTTCTCTCCTCACATAGCTTGATCTATTCCTAAGGGTGATGGGTGCATGCTGGAATTAAATGTGGAGGTGTGAGGAATAAGCACATGTAAACTGCCTAGGTCTGATGCGCGAGGAGCATACAGAATGACTGGCCCTATGTACTTGGTGCATCTGCGTGCATGAGCAGAGAGGATGGAGCAAGTGCAGATGGAGGAAGCCGTGTCTGGGAGCATAGGTCTGATGAGCGTGTGGGTGAAAGCGATGGGATGGATTGAACGAACGCTACTGAGGCATACAGCAACAACACATGGAATAAGCGTGAGAAGGCAGGAGCATCCCAAATTTGTATAAACTGGGCAAACTAGAATCTGCTGACTTTTTATTATTTGCACATGGCTGCCATAGTTCAGACCCTCCTCTCTGTCACCTGCAGGAATG
>NW_005841946.1:974196-986700 GCF_000455745.1 Alligator sinensis
ATTGTCATGCCTGCTGGACACCAGTCTGCCCTCCCGCCCCCTGTGCCAGGGGTTCCTGCCTCCTTTTAACAGGTGACCAGTTACCCTGCTCCCCCCACCTCCATACCCCTCACCAAATATGAATGCAATATGTCAGGGGTTCCGAACTGGTATGCATACCCCTGGGGGTATACAGGACATCTCTGGAGGGTATGCGGGAGAAATTGTGTAACGACAGATTTAATTTTCATTATAATAGTATTTGGCATTTAAGGGACTAAACTATCAAACGAATGCAGGTCAGGGTACACAGGCAGCTGGTAAATCTGGAAGGGAATACACAAGAAAAAGTTCGGGAATATGCAATACGTGACAAAGTAAAGACTGAAGGGGGTGGTTAAGATGGCAGTGCTAGTAAGGCAGTGCTCATGCCTGCAAGTGAAGGGCAAGAGGTTATGTATTGCTATCTCTTGTCGGGGGGTGGGTTGGTGACTTTGAGCCGAGGGAGTGAGTAGGGGTGTTTGACAAGCTTAGCTATCTTGCAGCAGCACTATTTGTATATTCATTGGATATGAAGCGGAGAAGCTGCAGTCAACAATATTCTCGGGCCACTCTTAAGACAAAAAAAATCAGAACATGTAAAGTGGATCGCTGCTTTGTTATGAGTGAGCACCTGTGCTGACTTCCAAGAGCTGAGATTCAGCATTGGAACTTCATCTCATTCATTTTCACTTTAATCAGTTTTAATTTCATCTGGTCATACTGGCTAAAGGCAAAGCAAAATCCTTCAATGTTTTTCGTCAAGACTTACCTATAACCATATGTATCGCTTAAAGAGGAATATTTTATTCCATGACCTGACTCTTGATTTATTTTTCACTGAAACTTTGTGAAATCCATTGTCATGCTTTTTAATGAAGCCTAGACCGCTTTAATATCAGGAAACACTTTTACATTAGACAGTGTTCTGAAAGAGACATGTGAAAGACGATCCAGATGCAGAAACTTTGTTTTCTCTGGCAAACAAATTCAGATAGCTCCTGCTGCTAGTGCTCAGGCATCCTTTCTCTGTTTTTGCAAGCTTCAGTACTTTGGGGTGTGTTTTTCCCCCCTCCTCCTCCTCCTCCTAAAGCTATTTTGGATGGACTTGTTTGAGATGACCATTTTGAGCAAAGACAGATTTCGCTGAACTTGAGTTGTCTTCCCAATGCTCATTTAGGCCAATCCTTTGATGCAGGCACTACTATATTTTATATTAACTTTGAGGGTAGGATCAGATTCTTCGCTCTCAATTGATATTTTGTGCCTGCTATCTAATGCCCAGGTTTCCAGTTTTCCTTGTCTTATATTTTAGTCATCATTATTACTCATATGTCTCTTTGGTCAGGTACATGGTTATTTCCTATATTGTATGCAATTGAACTTGCCAGCCCTAACGGTTTAGTGAAATTTTATATTAAAATAATCAACTGTGTTCTGCAGGCACATTTGTTCTTAACGTTGTTACGATTCAGTATCTTACTGTAAAAAAAAAAAAAAAAAAAATCACCGACAAGCCAAAGATATCTGTCATGGGGGCTGATATAATAGTCTTGTATCTGTCTTCTAAATACTCACTTATATCTAGCAAGTACATTACCACATTTCATATTCACCTGCAGCAAACGGTTGGGCTTTGCTTGTAAACTTCCTTTTCTCTCTCCATCCTTAGGAAACCAGAAACAGGTTGTTCTAGTGGAGTTGTTAGGTGCACTAAATTATGCTATGTGGAACTGTTGTGTTCCTCCAGTTGGAATTTAGTTGTCATTTGTTATGAGCCGCATCTGGATTGTATCATTCTTCTTTACACAAAGATGCACGGTGAAAGATTGTTGCCTGCTTGCAGCATGGGGTCAGAACCAGATTATTCTACAATACTAGAAAGTGTAGGGAGCATGCCATGTTGTTTTGAGCTGCTTATCTTTAATCAGGACCTTCCCATTCCCATGAGACATCAGTAAAAGCAAAGCTTTTTGAAGGATGCTCTTCCATGTGAAGAAACCTGCTACCTTCCAATCCTCCGGGTCCAGAGAAGGGGGGAAAAGGAAGGGGCCTGAATTCAAATGTTGCATTACCTCCACCTTGCCTGGCCAACTACTCTTTGGAAAAGCCCACTGGATAGAAACAGATAATCCCACGTTTGTGCTGTACGTTAGGGTGGTCAGTAGGGAAGACTCCATAGGTACTTAAAGGGAGTCTCCTGCTGCAGGGAGTGGCCAGACTCACCAGGTACCCTCATCTCAAGAACAAGGACAAGTGCAAAGTCCTGCACTTAGGACAGAACAACCCCATGCACCGGTGCAGGCTGGGGGCCGACTGGCTGGGCAGCAGCTCTGCAGAAAAGGACCTGGGTGTGGCAGTGGACGATAAGATGGATATGAGCCAGCAGTATGTCCTTGGCTAATGGCATACTGGGCTGCATCGAGGTATGTTGCCAGCAGATCGAGGGAAGTGATTATTCTGCTCAATTCAGCACTGGTGAGGCCACATCTGTAGTACTGTGTTCAGTTTTGGGCCCCCCGCTATAGAAAGGATGTGGACAAGTCAGAGAGAGTCCAGCAGAAAATGATTTGGGGACTGGGGAACATGACTTCCGAGGAGAGGCTGAGGGAGCAGGGTTTATTTAATCTACAGAAGAGAAGACTCGGAGGGGATTTAATAGCAGCCTGCAGCTACCTAAAGGGTGGTTCTAAAGAGGATGGGCCAGATCTGGCTGGCAGTAGACTCCATTTCCCAGCAGCCCCTGCCCACATGGTCAAGGCCAGTTTCCATGGAGACCCCAGCAGCCCTGGTAGGGTGTGGAGCTGCTCAGGGGCCGGGCTGGGATCTTGCAGCGGTGACAGCAGGGTCCAGAGCCAGGGCAGAGCTGTGATCTGCAGCCTGCTCGCTCCAGGCAGGGGCATGCAGGCAGCAGATTGCAGCTCTGCCCCGGCTCCTTGCAGTGGTGACAACGTGATCCGGAGCTAGGGCAGAGCCGTGATCCGCTGCCTCACACCCCTGCCTGGAGCAAGCAGGCTGCAGGCTCTGGACCCTGCTGTCACTGCCGCAAGATCCCAGCCTGGTCCCTGAGCAGCGACCCACCCTGCCACGTGCCCTGCCAGCACTGCTGGGGCTGGTCTCCATGGAAACCCCAGCCCTGCGCTTTTACAGCAGGACTGCTGCTGGGGTCTCCACGGAAACTGGCCCCGGCCACGTGGGCAGGGGCTGCTGGGAAATGGAGTCCGGCCACTGGCTGGATCCACCGTTTAGCCCGCCCCTGAGCTAGACTGTTCTCCGTGGTGGCAGATGGCAGAACAAGAAGCAACGGGCTCAAGTTGCAGCAAGGGAAGTTTAGGTTGGATGTTAGGAAATCTTTCTCAGTAGGAGGGTGGTGAAGCACTGGAACAGGTTACCCAGAGAGGTGGTGCAGGCTCCATCGTTGGAGGTTTTTAAGGCCTGGCTTGACAAAACCCTGACTCGGATGATTTAGTTGGGGTTGGTCCTGCTTTGATCAGGGGGTTGGACTAGACGACCTCTGAGGTCCCTTCCAACCCTCATTTTCTATGATGTCCATGAGGGACAGAGGAGAAAGAAACACCTGCTTCAGATTTGGGAAATGGGGCTTCTTACTAAACTCATGTTTTTGCTCCACCTCTGCAAAAAAAAAAAAAAATATTCATACTGCTGCAACAACGACTGGTAAACGGGCAGCGCGACCAGCGGGCTTGAGCTACGAAGTAGATACCTGAAGTGTCATGATACCCGATCTGGGATTTTTAGCTTAGTGTCTTTTGGATGTTAGTTTTTGGCTGCTTTCTGCCTTTCCAATAGCCAACAGGTTTGAATTTGAGAGGTCACTGTGACCCTTTCTAAGGCTCCTTATCTTGTATTGGAAACTGTCTCCTGGCCAAAATTCCCTCCTTGAATGAAACAGTGGAAAGTCTGAGATGCTCAGTGCAATGCCTGTTGCTGCAAGTGAAAGCCTGGCTGACATTTTCTTTTGTAAGGGTATCGGGATGGAGGACGTTACTGCACTGTCAGTGAAGGAGCAGCATCTGCTCCGTTTCCTTGGTCTAGCTGTTCTTTTAAGTTGACATATTGACTGTAGCAAACGCTGCAGTCTGCCAAAACGAACAGCACTTCATTCCAGCACTAGCAGGCAGTCTAGTAACAAACATGACATGCGACATCCTATTACAACATTGCATCAACAAACGAGATCCCCCGTAGCCACGAAGTATGGGAAACGAGCAGTCTTGAGGGAAAAACAAAGGATAATGTCACTGAAGTCAGCTTGTATCCCACTTTTTAAAACAAGGAGTCAGATACTCGTCAGACTTCCTCTTTCTCATCCAGCAAATTTTTTCCCAGAAGCAAAATTAGTGCATGTATTTACTCAAGCATAAAGAATGATTGTCTGTTTTTTGCAAATACCATTAGTTCTCGTTTTAATCATTTCATGTTATTTGCTTATCTTCCTCAAAAACGTACGGGAGGCAGAGTGTAGCCACTGCCGGTATATTTGCCAGTAACAAATCTCTTCCTCCTGCAGATATAGCTGTCAATGTGATTGCACCTAATCTCTTGAACACTGTCACGTGGACAGCTTTGCACCCTCCTCTGTGCCCAGAGTTGTCCTTTGTGGAAATTTCAAGCAAATTCAATATATACAAAAAACTAGAACTCTTGGTTCCAAAACGATACCTTTTATTAGACCAACTGGAAAATGGCAAGCTTGCAGAAAAGGACAGTATTCTTGCCATTTTCTGGTTGGTCTAATAAAAGGTATCGTTTTAGAACCAAGAGTTCTAGTTTTTTGTATGTCTTTTTGTCTCAGACCAACACAACTGCCTAGTACACCCCTGAAGCAAATTCAAGGCATTTTATACTTAGTAGAGGGCCTGAATGCACTATCCTTACTCTGAGCAATAGTATGAATGAATGGCTTATTGGAACTGAATTGGTGAAAGGCTGATGATTTTTTTTTTTATGTATTTATTTTTTTGCACAGGATAATGTAAGGTGGAAGCTTTTGTTCCAAGTTCAAGCTTGGGGCAGTTCTGTTGGACTATAATAGCATTGCTTCCTCTGGTACCAGCTCTGAATTGGGATCTTCTAGCATAAAAGTGAACACACACTACTTCCCCAGCACTACTTCTTCATCCTCCAGTGCTTGCACTATAGCTGATGGGAAGAGAATCCTAATGCCTCGGTGTGAAGCTTAATGAAATAAGAAATGGAAGTCTCTTAGTTGACTGGATCCTGTACGATGAGCCATAGCTTTATGAATGTGTGCTTTCCTATAGGAACTTCAGGGAAAGGTCTACTTTTGTCAGGGATAATTTTAGAGCACTTTTTATTTCGTATAGAATCACTTAAGCAGATTAGTCGGACTCCAGGTGGATAGGAAAATAATTGCAATACATGAGATAATCTGCTACTGTGAGAGAGTTCTCTTCTGCTGCTTTCTAATACTCAGTAAACTGGCACCAGAATATTTAATTTTATCCAAGGGAGGAAAGTAATGTTTTTCTGTTCCAATGTTAATTTTCCATGTTAAACTGCTCATTGAATGAAATTCTGCCTATGTAACTGAGACCTTTAAAGTCCTGAATTCGTCTTTATTTAAACCGGATCGTGTTTATTTAATAATCTACTTGCTGCAAAACAGTTAGAAACTAGGTATAATTTTTTTTTCAGTTTTAATCCAGCAATATATTTTTCACCACAGAATGCAATCAGCAAGTTATGTACAGCATAATGGCTATTTAAACTTGAATTGTAAGCCTACAATATATTAAACTGAAGGATTTGAAAAATCAGATCTTTGTAGTGTCATGTGAATCCAATTCAGATATTCATTGTGAGAGCAATAACCTATTATCCATCACAATTTTGTATGTCCTTTTTTTTTTTTCTGCAAAAGGAGATTGCCCTGCATTGCTTTTTTTTTTTTTTTTTTTTATTTCCCTGGTTAGCCTGTCTTCATAGAAGCATACCTCAGTATAGATTTTTTTTTTTAAGGGAGTTGTTTGCTCTCGGGTAACTGCAGCTGCAGTCTTTTGCATTACCGCACAGAAGTGAGGTTACAGTATGATTCTTCCAGCAGAATGATGTATTGATATCATGACCCTAACTTCTGCTCTTTTGGAAGTTTATGGCCATAAAAATCACTTTGTTCAAGAGCAGTGGCTGTAACAAATAAGCTTAACTAAACCATCACTTTCTCACTTTTACTGATTGCGCTGTTCTGCTTTATGACAGAGGTTAAGACAAAGAATGAAACTCCAGTGACATTGTTTAAACCTCTTTATCCTTGTCTAATTAAACCAAATACTTTAAAGATGATTCACATGGCTTGACACCCATGCATCTAACTGCTGTGTGTTATCTTTTCAGTAGTCTCAGAAGGAAAGATCTAGTGGGATTCAAATAATCTGTATTTTAGAGGCTAAATGGGAGATTTTGCTAGACCTTCAAGTAGAAAGTGTTAAGATTTTCTGCTTTCAAATAGTTTTGTTCCCATGATGCCTGGTTCCTGGTAGGTAACAAGAGAATCTTTCCTTGTCAAGGGAAACTCCAAGAAGGTGCTGGGGCTTTTTCATCTGAATTTCTGTCTGGGTAGGACGGTGTTAGTCTACCTTACTGAGCAGTGCTAACCAATGTCATTCGCCTCCATTTTTGGATTTCTGCAGGTTTGTTGGGCTTCAAACACATTTGCCTTTTTCAGAAAAACAAAAAAAGTAGGGGGGGGTTGTAGTGTGGCGGTGATGCTGTTTCTATGATGGTCCCAGAGACATGCAAGAATTCTTGTGGCTCATAGTTTTTATTGGCCCAACCATATGGTTGGTCTGGACATAGGCAAGCTTTCAGGTATCCCAGTACCCTTCCTCAGCTGTCTACATGAGGCCATGAGGACACCCGAGGAAAGGTACTATGATACCCCAAAGCTTACCTACGTCTACACCAACCATAAATCCAATAAAAGATATCAAGAATTTTTGCCTCAAAGATTTTTTATTTTGCAATCTTAAGTATAAAAAAAAATCTACATGTCCAATGGCTGGACCAGACAACTGTATTAAGTAGCTGTTTGCTTTCATTCATTTGTATTCGTTTGGATGCTATAACAAGTCTTATCTTTTTAAAAGTGATTGAACTAGGTAACGGCTTAAAATAAAAAAAAAACCCCTAGCTTTCTTTGCTCATGACACAACAAGCTGAGAGCAATATTCTGCAAATGCTCCTGCCATACTTTCTATAATGTTTTGGCACAAGTCAATAATATGCCATTGGGATGGAAGATTTGTCATTCACATTAAGGCAGAAGATGATATTTAAACCTTCTGTCTAAACTACAAGAAAGTATTACTTGTGTTAGATTACATGGGTTATGCATGTAATATTCTTCCAGAGGGCACAATACGACTCACAAAGACATCTGGTCCCAAGGGAGACATGGCTGACAAATATTGTAGTCTCCTCTCGTTCCTGCCCTCCAGGCTGTAGTACAATATGCTATTGGGATTTGTCACTGTTTTGTTATGTGGGCTTTAACACATCAGTGAGATAACAAGGATTACAAGATGTGGCATAACTGGAGTAATTCTGCTTCCTTGTGCAGAAAGAAGGCACTCCCTTTAGTGTTTTTCATTTTCCTTTTGACAGGCTGTAAACTCCATAACAAAAGGAAATAAAAGTAAGTTAATTTTGAGTTTTGTGGAACCTTTTAAAACAAATGGCAAAGTGTTTAACTCAATCCTTTTGAGGCAGGCTGGTCTGATGAGAGCAAATGTCAGGGAATGGGCATTTTCCAGTTCTGTCCATAAATGCCACTGGTTTTTCTATGCGACTGCAGGCAAGTGATGACAGGCCCACTTTCTCTGTCTGTAATATGGACAGGAGAATGTTTTGCAGCATGTCTGATCAGCTTAATAACTGGGTTTTCTGAGATCCTTAATGGTGTGGTATTGCACAGTAATTAGCTGTCCTGCTAATTAATATTAGCGGCTGTTAAAAAATTGTATTTGTATAGAGACTTCTTATTCTGCTGGGAAGGAGGGAACAAAGCAAACATGACTAGAAATGGAGTCTTTTAATCTTTGTATGCCTCTTTAATCTTTGTACACCAGTAAACGTCTGATTATTTACTGAAGCATTATTTCCTATGGTAGGATCTTGGGAAAGCAGGGCTGGAATGGACCTTACCAGGTCATCTAGTCCTGTCCCCAGCTCAAGAAAGGATCATCCCTGAACCCGGATCCAGCCAAGAGTCTGTATAACTCACCCCCGAAAATTTCCAAGCATGGAGAGTCCACAGTTCCTCTAGCCTGTTCCAATGCTTGATCAGCCTTATAGTGAGAGCGCTCCTCCTAATCTCCAACTTAAATTTCCTCTGCTGAAGCTTGAGGCTGTTGTTCCTGGTCCTGTCCCCTGCAGAGAAAATCCATTTCCATCCATACTGTTAATTGCCCTTCAGGTATTTGAAGACACATCAAATCCCTTCTAGGTCTCCTCTTCTCCAGACTAAATAGCACTCGTTTTTTCAGCCTTTCCTCATCAGTCTTACCTCCCAGGCCTCTGAAGATTTCTGTTCTCTGCACTGGACTCTTTGCAAACTGTCTGTATCTTTCCTGAAGTGTGTGGCCCAAAACTGAACAAAGGACTCCAGGTGAGATCTCAGCAGTGTTGACCAAAGAAGGAGAATCGCATCCTATCAATATAATCCAGTATGCTGTTGCCTTTTTTTCCCCAGCAAAATTGCACAGTTGGCTCATTTTCAGCTTATGATCTGCTATAACCCCCAGGTCCTTCTCTGCAGTACTATAGCCTAGCCAGTCATTCGCCAATCTCTATTTGTGCAAGCAATTATTCTGTCCCCCAAGTGCAGGACTGCACTTGTCATAGAATCATAGAAGTAGGGTCAGAAGGGACCTTGTAGATATTCTAGTCCGACCCCCTGCCCTGGGCAGGAGAGAAAACTGGGCTCAAATGACCCCAGCCAGGTAAACGTTGAGCCTCCTCTTAAAGACCCCCCAGAGTAGGAGCCAGCACCACTTCCCTTGGAAGTTGGTTCCAGATCCTAGCCACCCTGACTGTGAAGTAGTGCCTTCTAATGTCTAGTCTAAACCTACTCTCTAGCAACTTATGGCCGTTACTCCGGGAGGCGCTCGGAGGAACAAGGTCTCTCCCAAACCCCGCTGGTCCCCCCTAGTAAGTTTGTAGACAGCCACCAGGTCCCCCCTCAGCCTTCTCTTGTGAAGGCTGAACAGGTTCAGGTCCCGTAGCCTCTTCTTGTAGGGTCTGCCCTGCTGTCCCTGGATCATGCGAGTGTCCCTCCTCTGGACCCTCTTGATGCTGTCCACATCCCTTCTGAAGTGCAGTGCCCAGAACTGGACACAGTACTTCGGCTGTGCCCTGACCAGTGTCGCATAGATGGGGAGGATCACTTCCTTGGCCCTGCTTGTGATGCATCTGGGGATGCACGACAAGGTACAGTTAGCCCTGCCGACTGTGACCTCGCATTGTCAGCCCATGTTCATCTTGGAGTCAATAATGACTCCAAGTTCTCTTTCTGCCACCATGCTTTCGAGAAGGGAGTTCCCCAGCCTGTAGGTATGCTGCTGGTTCCTACTGCCCAAGTGCAGCACCCTGCACTTGTCAGTATTGAATCCCATCCTAGTTTCATTTGCCCACCCCTGTAACCTGTCCAGGTCCTGCTGTAATCAGTCCTTCCCTTCTAGTGTGCCCACCTCACCCCAAATCTTGGTGTCGCCTGCGAATTTAAACAGGCTGCTCTTCACCCGTCATCCAAGTCGCTAATAAAGAAATTAAACCGTGCGGGCCCAAGGACCGAGCCCTGGGGACTCCACTGCCCACTTCTCCCCAGGTCGAATATGACCCGTCCACCACCACCCTCTGAGTATGACCCCTCAGCCAATTTGCAAATTCGGTGGGAGATAGTGTCGAAGGCCTTCCTGAAGTCCAGAAAGACTACATCCACCGTGACACCTGACTCCAATGATTTTGTGACCTGATCATAGAAGGCAATCAGGTTGGCCTGACAGGACCTGCCCCTAATGAAACCGTGCTGGTTGCCCTTGAGGATCATCCCCGATGCTGGCCCATCACAGATGTGCTCCTTGATGATCTTCTCAAAGAGTTTCCCCAGGATTGAAATAAGACTAACGGGCCTATAGTTGCCCGAGTCCTTCCTCTTCCCTTTTTTAAAGATGGGGACCACATTGGCCCTTTTCCAGTCATCCGGCACCTGGCCAGAGCACCACAAGTGCTCATAAAGCTCTACCAGGGGCCCTATGATAACCCCTGCCAATTCCCTCAACACCCTGGGGTGGAGAGCGTCTGGACCTGCTGATCTGAACACGTCCAGCCCTCCAGAAGTTCTCTAATCTGGTCCTCCCTGACCCTAGGCTTGGTGGAGTTTCTCCCGAGTCCGTCCTGAATCTCGGTAGAGGAGCCCCAGTCCCTGCACAAGAAAATGGAGGTGAAGAAATTGTTAAAGAGGTCTGCTTTCTTCTCTGGTGCAACCACCAGATTGCCCAGCGTATCCTGCAGGGCCCCACATTACCCGAAGCCTTCTTCATACTCCCTATGTATTTAAAAAAGGACTTTTTGTTATCCCTGATGCTAGCCCTAGTTCCATATTTGCCTTAGCTTTCCTAACAGCCCCCCTGCGGACCCGAGCGGTGGAGGTATACTCCTCTTTGGTGATAGCCCCTCTCTTCTACTGGGTGTACTCCTCCTTTTGGGCAATCAGGCATTCACAAATGCCCTTGGTGTCCTTATTGAATCTCATCTGGTTGGTTATGGATCTTTTTTTCCAGTCTGTCTGGGTCCTTTTTGATCCTAGCCCTGCTTCCAGACCGTCTGCAACTCTGCTCAGATTTGCAAATTTGCTAAGCATGCACTCAATCCCATTGTTCAAATTATTAATGTTGATATTAAACAATACCAGGTGCAGGACAGACTCCTGGGGAACCCAACTGGATACGTTCCCCCAACTGGATGTTGAGCCATTGGTGACTACTTGTTTGGCACAACGATCCAAGAGTTATGTATCTACCTTTCGGTACTTTTGTCTAGTCTGTATTTCCTTAGGTGCCTATTTTGAATACCTTGAATGCATGCAGAAACATGCACTTTCAGGCTAAAACTATACAATATAAAAGGATGAAAGACAAGTCCAGGGGAGATGTTGGGTGAGCATGTGTCCTCTCAGTAACAGGCTGCAGCAATCTGAAGAACAAAATGTCTTTCTGTTTGTGGGCAGCATACTCGGCAATTTTAAATAGCGTGATGCATGCACCTGAAAGCCTCTCTCTCCCAACCCTACAGTTGGTCTAATAAAAGGTATCACCAAAAAATCCTGCCGACAAAACGGGCAACACCTAGCACCATAGGCTGTGCAGATAAACGTGTAGAATAAGCTAATATAACGAAACACTTCATTTGCTTATTTATCCCAACAGGGAGCATTATTGTTTAACATCTATTTAATTAACATCTGTTACCTACAGACCAAAATACGATCTAGTCCCTTTATACTAGCCATTGTTTAAGCATAGTATAGTGGTCCCTGCCCAAAAGCATTTACATGGTATTTATTTCATCTCCAGAGAACACCTTAAATATTTTCTCTTATTGTGTAAGCCACCAAAGGATGCCGAGCAGAAAGACTGGTTCCTTGAGAGCCGTGGAAAGGAAATTGTATAAAAATCCTCCCAAGGACACTCGGTCTTCCCCAGCTCCCCCAGGTAGCAAAGTTACCCAAAGTTATAACAAAGTTTTACAAAGTAGCCCCAGCCCTTGTTTCTGTGCCTGCTCTTTTGCAGAGCTAACACCTGCACACGCGGAGGAGATTTTGCACATGCAAAACTCATCACTTGCTTGTGCTGGAGAGGTGTGTTTGTTGTATATGTGCATGTGCACAAGTAAAGGGCCGGCTGAGACCTGAATAATAACAGAGCCTTAATATTGCCCTTCCCTCTCGTCCGTCCCCCCACCACCCCAGCCTATTCCAACAATAGTTTCCTGTGAAGACCAACTGGAAAATGCTATTTTCACCTCTCTCGATACATTCCTATAAAACAGTCATCATTAGCTGTTACAGTGGGTGGTATTCTTTAATAAACCAGGCCATAATTGCTGTTGCTTAACAGCTAACAGAGGTGTGGTTGAGATCAGCCTGAAAAAACCATCTCTCTTTTGAAACAATGATTCAGTTCTTCAGAAAAGAGTTGTCACACTGTGGTTTGGGTTAGGCAAAATGTTTCTTCTTTTCTTGTTTTTTCTTTGGCAGGGGGGAGGGGGGATAATGTATGCAAAGACCTCTTACCTGCCTGAATTTCTTCCTCTGATCAGCTGTAGCACTGTGCTTTTCATCTCAAAGTGCATATTCTGGTGCTGCGGGCATGCACAACGCCCGAGTGTGCGTTCTCTGTCAAACATCGATTTTTTTTTTTTTTTATGATTATACAAGTTATCTGG
>NW_005841946.1:986731-987388 GCF_000455745.1 Alligator sinensis
TTCTTGGTGAGCCGTTGTGCGGAACCGTGGCCAATACCAACATTTCTACATCCAGGCAGTACAAATTGTGATGGATGTGGTGGTTCTTTATTTTCTCTTTTGATTGATTGCCTTGTTGTCTTGAAAGAGAAGTTTTACAGAACAACCTAGAGGGGCAATAAAAGATGTCGTCTTGATTTCATAGATGAGTTATAGAGGTCTGAAACCCAATTTTCAACACTAAGTTAATTCTCTGGAGCTCTAAAAATTCTTTCAAGGTCAGGATAAGAAGCCATCTTGCTATATCAACTTTTCATCATTTGTGTATCTACAGAACTAATTGTAGATTATTTTATGGTAGAATCAGAAAATAATTATGTAGGTCGGTCATCCGTCTTGCAAACTATAATAGCTTTTTCATGTATTTCCTATATTTTAATAGCTGCTATTTTCTAATTCTCTAGGTGAGGAGAGTAAAATAATAAATGGGAAGAAAAGGAAATCATAATTGTTCAACTTTATTTTCTTTTCTAAAACCAAAATTAGAGGTCTTATTTCTCAATAATCAAATGCAGGCTGGTAGAATTAGCAATAATGGTAGAAGTTCTTCTGCCAGAAGTTGATCATCCTTGCTCGCTTTGCCAAGCTCCAGAGCTTGCTAATCTGACCCATGCATGC
>NW_005841946.1:987452-997465 GCF_000455745.1 Alligator sinensis
CCTGCTTTTCACAATGGACCTCATAACACTTCCAAAGCTACATGTTGAGCTAAAGTATTCCAGTTCAGGAGCCAGATCAAAATGCAGGGTAACTGTATAATGATGCCAGCTGAGATCAGGTCTGTTTTGTGCTGTTCCACAAATGTGTAGCAGGAGGCAGGTATTCCCCAAAGAGCTTACAATCAAGGTGGACAACATAGATAAGTTGTGTTAAGTAGTGTATTAACATCTCTTTTTTTTGATGAAGAACCAAGATACAAATAAAATAAAGATTCTTTCCACCACCCAAAATACCACAGACAATATACAGCAGAACTGGAATTAAACCCTTATCTTCAGAGTCTACTGCTTCAACTATAAGGCAGTTCTCACTACATGAAACTGTTTCATTTAATAACATCTAAAAGAGCCAAGGAAAAATTACTCTCCAATCCATCTGGGCTTGTGAAATTGCAGTTAATGGGTCTAACTATTTTCAGTCTATTTGTTTAGTTTTACTTCTATTTTTTTCTCCTTTTTTTTTCCCCTTCTATTTTTGCCACTTAAAAAAAGGAGAGAAATGGAAAAGGAAAGAGAGAGGGCAGGAGAAAAAAACACGACCCAGTGGACAGAAGGGAATCTACCTTAAAAAAAAATATATATATTTTCCTATTTTGTGCAAAATGAGACACATTTTACGAGATGTTTGGTATCTGTTCCAAAAGTGTTGTCTGTTTTGGGGTAAAGGCCATTTTTGACGGCTGTAAGTATCATAGGTATTTCTGACATGCTTAGATAAGAAAAGAGAATTGATCTTTCCTGGGAAACCACGCTGGAAGCGCAGTTTCACCCATACAGAGGACCAGGGCAAAGTGTCATTTGGTCCTTCCACAACTGTGCCTTTCATAAGATCCACACAAACACTGACCCCCATGTGCTGTGGACTAAACAGGAAAGATGTCTAATAGCAGAGAGAGGAGGTCAGGAAGGAAAAATACTGAACAGACCGAGACGGCACATGTTTTCCTCTCATCCGGTATTTCCTAGTGTTAGATGCTCAAATGTATTTGGCTAGCAAGTGCAGCTGATGTGTAACCCTATAATAAAACACCATTGGTTAGGGCAACTTTTTTACTTTGTCAGTTGTGCTACCTTTTTTGCCCTCCTGTTTCTACACCATGGGTCCACATAGTCACAAGTGTTATATTATTAAGTGCTAAGGCTTGTAAAACCAACAGGTAACAAGTAGGAGTTGTAAGGGATCCTAGCTGATGAACTGCTGCCTGCCTAGTGACAAATGTTTACTGGAGAAAGTAGTGATTAATGCAGTGAGTGACAAATTAAATGTCCATTTCTTCAATGGCTGAGGAGCACCAAAAAAAAGAAATGCAAACGCTTTGCCAACTTTTAAGAGCTGCTTCTTGTACGAACGTGATTAAAAGCTGCATCTTGTAAGAAGTCAAGGAGAGTTTTTCCACTGATACCAGCATGCTTTGGCTTGGGCCATACCTGTTGAGCTGTCTTTGGGACAGTAGAGACAGAAGAGGTGACTAGTGTCTCAGACTCCATTGGTGTCATTCTTGCTTTATAACGGCCTATTTACAGCCAAATTGGAGAGTCCAACTGTACGGCACCACTAAATGCTATTACAGTGCTGTCCATATGGCAACTGCTACCTTCCAGGAACCTCCACAGGTGATGTGGAGGCCAACTATCCCTGAGTTCAAACCAGGCTATACTAACTTATGGAGGAAATGTGCCTCGGGGCTGTTTAAATGCATGTTGGGAATAAAACCTGCTAGTAGTGACTGGGGTGATACAACTGGATAGAGCACTCTACCCAGACCCAGATTTGAATACTCTTCCACTAATACAGGGGTGGGCAAAATGCGGCCCGTGGGCTGGATGGGGCCCACCAAGCCTTTCTATCCAGCCCGCGGGGCTCCTAAAAATCTAGAAAATTAATATTTATCTGCCCCTGGCTGTCTGTCGTGTGGCCCTCGATGGCTTTCAAAACTCAGTAAGAGGCCCACGACCTGAAATAATTGCCTGTCCCTGCACTAATGCCTGCTATGGCTATGGTCGGAGACAGGGACTGCGCTAGAGCCAGTACAGAAATTTGGCTCTTACCGAGTATCTAGCACTTGTGCTAAAGAGCCAAGCTCTGTTGCTGGAGTGGAACAAGGTAGGATCTTCGGCAGATCTGGGCACAGAGAGGATCCATGTAGGCTGCGTGATGCATCTCCATGACACGGGGGAATTGCTGTAAGGAGTTGGTTGGATTTGCAGTGTGTGTTGGCCTCCAGCAATCACAAATAGAACTGGGTGATCATTCATCCCATCTCTTTTCTTCCTCCAGAGTTAGTCATATTCCTAAGAGACCCCTAGATAATCCTTCCCATTTCTTTTGGCAGAGGGGGCCTGGACAACCTCCAAAGAAAGTCCCATCTATGTTGTTACCTTTATTGCTAAGAAATTGCAAGCAGTTGTAGTGGTTGGGAGGAGAGGAGAGAAATATTTGGTCTTAAATGCCTGTAGCGTTCACTTGTTTTTCCTGTGATGCACAGCAGCTTGCCACAAGAGATCTCCTTAACCCTGTATGAGATAGCAAATTGTAGTTGTTGTAGCATGTGTTTTTTGTATTCGTTACAAGATGTCAGTATTTGGGGAGGGGGAGGTGGGATGTAGGGGTGTGCTTATTTCTGGAGCCTCTAGAGGTCTACTCAGATGTTGTAAAGAGGTATGGAGCATAGCCATAGCTAGGGGAAAGACCTCCAGGGGTGGGACTGCAGAAGCCAGTCCAGAAAAAGAGTCATTATGTTTTGCTGTCTCGCCCCAGCTGGCTTGGAAGTGGCAGGGGAGGCTTCCAGATACAAGCCATGGACTGCAGGAGCATAAGTAAGGAAATGTTGTTCCAACAGGCCAAATAAAAAGCTGGGAGGATGCAGTACACCCATAAATAAGTATTTAAGCAAGACCTCCTTGAAACAGCTGCTGAATAAATTCTCCTAATGTGAGCCCTAGGTGGGGTGTGAAATATGGTGATAGTCTGCTATGTGCTGATAGTTGTTGTGCAGTAATCTTAAACAGGACATTTAAAGAAACACCCTTGTAATCACATTCCCATATGCAACTGTGAGCCCGAGTGGTTTCTAATCCATGTGGTTAGCTGTCAGAGGCTGCATGAGCGACTGATGTAACTCTGTCTGCTCGATCGCCGTGTGCCCAGAACACGTTTGAATGAAAAATCCCATTCCCTTCCCTGTCGGCTCCTCTGAGATTTTTCTCCTGCTCCTCGTAGTTTCTGTAAGGAAAATGTTGTGGTTTTGGTTCAAATGTGATTCAGGTCTACCAGACCTGATGGCCCACTTTGGTTGCCTGGTAACACTTTTTTCATCACCCAACAGAATGTATACTTCACTTTAATTTAATCTCTGGTCCCATTAAAAAGAAAGTGTTAGGGTCGTCTTCTCTTGTTTCTGTTCACTGCTCCCTTGCCATAAATCAGGGTTAGACCATTCTTTTTACTGAACCAAAAAAAAAAAGGGAGACCTGGAGGGCTTGCTTGCCCCCGCATTTGGTGTTTGCAAGAATGCAGATGCTACTGCTTCCACTACAGAATGTTTTAGGATTATTTCCCTTTCTTTTGAGTAAAAGAAAATGTAGTAAGTACTCTCAGGTGAAAGCAGATACATCCTCCTCTGGGGACTGTTTTTACTGCATTGACTGCAAAAAAGGAAGGGAACCAACTGATGGGTATTTTTGTGGGGAATGGAGTCTTGAACCATGAAATTGCAAGGTAGGAAGTCAGAGTTTGCAGCTCTGCCATTAACTTGGTCACATGCCCTTGGACATATTCCTCATGGCCAGATTTTCAGAGAAGCCAAGCTGTACTATGAAATTCCTGTCGATGGCAACATCTCCCCCAATGAATAAGGCTTGATAGGTTTGCTGATAGGTGCATAGGGTGGATGAACCTGCAACCTTTACTGTGGGCATCAAAAGATGAGATCTCTAGAATTTGCAACCCCAAAGACCGTCTAGATTTTTGAACTGTTTTGAGTGGTTGTACTTTGACAGAGCTATGACACTGCTTCTGCTGACCAGTTCTTTATTATCGAATCACTAGAGTCTGCTTAGAAAACCTGGGACACTTGTACATGTGATGAAAATGTCACTTTGTGTGGCTTAAGGGTGCCACACTGTACACGTGCAAAAGTTTTAGGAGTTTTAAATGAGTTTCAAGTGTTGCAAACTAAACTACATCCTGATGTAGTTTAGTTTGCAACATTGCAAATTGCGCTGACGCAGCTGACAGCTCACCTGCACCCCCCGACTGTAGGAGAGGCAGGCAGGCTCCACAGAAAAACAGGATTGGGCCCCTCACCGCTTCTGCTTTCAGCAGGCTCCTGCAGCTGGCAGGATGCCTGGGGCTGCCTGGAAATGAGCTGGCTTGCCTGTGGGGCAGCACAGGGAGGTGGCCAGAGGCCAGCTGGGTTTGCTGACAGTCAGAGAAGGTGGTAGAAATTGTGCACAGGGCACTGGAAGCCTGGGCAGGCTTGGGGAACGTTTGGGAGCGTTGGGTGGGGGAGCCTGTGAGCTGGTGCAGGGGCAGCACCCAGCCAGCTAGCAGCCTGCCTGGGTTTCCAGCTCCCTGTGCACCATCCCTTCTGCCTTCTCTGGTTCCAGCAAACCCAGCCAGCCTCCTGTGCTGCCCCAGGGGTAAGTCAGCCCATTCCCAGGCAGCCCCAGGTGTCCTGGCTGACGCAGCTGACAGCTCACCTGCACCCCCCGACTGTAGGAGAGGCAGGCAGGCTCCACAGAAAAACAGGATTGGGCCCCTCACCGCTTCTGCTTTCAGCAGGCTCCTGCAGCTGGCAGGATGCCTGGGGCTGCCTGGAAATGAGCTGGCTTGCCTGTGGGGCAGCACAGGGAGGTGGCCAGAGGCCAGCTGGGTTTGCTGACAGTCAGAGAAGGTGGTAGAAATTGTGCACAGGGCACTGGAAGCCTGGGCAGGCTTGGGGAACGTTGGATCGGGAGCCTCTGAGCTGGTGCAGGGGCAGCACCCAGCCAGCTAGCAGCCTGCCCGGGGTTCCCGCTCCCCGGGCACTTTGGTGGAGCCTGCCCACCTCTCCCTTGGCTGCGGAGTGAGCTGCTGGCAGGCCAAGCAGCCCCTGAGCTGCGGGAGGGCCTTGCTTCTTCCCTCCACGGCAGCAGCAGTCCCCAGGATGGCCAGGGCAGGCTTGTAGTGCGGCAGGGGCTGCCCCAACTCGGAGACAGCATCTGGCCTGATCCAACTGTTCCCCGAGCCTGCTCTCCAGGCAGGCTTAGGGAACAGTTGAATTGGGTCGGGTGCTGCCTCTGAGCTGAGGCCCACTAGCAGCCCACCCGGGTGGTCCAAAGGGGTGCTGACACCATGGAGGGGAGGACTAGGACCTCCTGCATCTCAAGGGCCACTCAACACACCAGCAGCTTGCCCACTGGCTGCAGGCAGACTCTAGCTCCGAAAAAAAAAAAAAGTATTGGGTCCTTCACCGTAATATGATGGAAAAATTGAAACGGTGGGTTTCAATTAATAATCCACCATTTCAATTATAGACTAAAACTCAGAACTAAACCCCTGCTGCATGTACAAGTGCCCCTGACTGACCAATATGCTTGTAACTAATACGTAGCTTGGACCTGCAATGGCTAGTCCTGTAGATGCACTGTTTCTAAGGTGAAGCAGGGTGAAAGTAGAATTACATCCGTCCCCAAGAGGAGAATAAATATTTATTGTTTTCTTGACCTGAAGAAAGATGATTTTTTGTAATGGCCCAACTTCAAAGGTTTTGGCTAAGTACTTGAAAACAGCAGATTAGTTTACATAAGCATCTTAACCTTGTGGGTATAACAGCATTGGAACAGAATTCGCAGACAGAGTAAAATCAGTGGAGTGTTTTCAAATCCAGGATGACGGACCATCCAGTGCATCTGACGGATAACAGGGTGACATCATCTGGTTCCTGGAACATGAGGTTGTGGTGGTCAAAGCCTTCCAGATCCCTGGTACTTCCCCAAGTAGAGTTCTTGGAACGTCTTAAAAGAAGAAATTATAGCAGGCCTGGTGTGATGTGATTAGGGAGTGAATAAGCTTTCAGCATTGACTCTGAGTCACGAGTCAAAATAAAGATTTTTGGTAACTTCCTGGAGGTGGCCATAAGATTTACAGGTAAGGAAAGTGGAGGAGGAGAGTGAAAGTTTCAGGGCAATATATGGGAAGAAAATGAAAATTTATGGTCCAGGATGACTACCTCTTTTGGCTTTGTGGGGGGGAAAGTTAAGCTCTGAGCAGCTGTAGCATTAGATATAAGCCTAGCATTTTTTTTTCATCTAGTAGGAAGACTTGCCTTTTGAGTCATGTGAATGGTATTGCAGTATTCAGTAGGAGGACGAGATTAAGAAAGGAAGTAGAAGAAATATGTGCAACTGACGCCACATAAGAAATGCTAATGTGTTGTCGAGACCTGGGAAAGGGCACTGCTTGTTTGCATAGTGATAAGAAGAACCGTGCTAGCGATCCTCATTCCATTCAGATTAAACTGGATTCTCTATGTCTGTCTTCAGGCATGACACACATACATAACTGCAGTAGGAGAGGCCCCAAATAGCATGCTGGAGAGGAAGAGGGAGCCTCCTGGATAGTCTAACCAACTAAGGAAAGTGTAAGAGACTTGGCATGTGCTGTGTCAACCTGCCAATAGCTTTCAGTAAATCAAAGCAGAAACAGGTCAAGGAATTTTATATAACTCACTCGAAACCAAGTAAGAAACTACATGGCAAAAGAAATGCATTGTTGAGAGGGAAGCTATTCTGCTGCTATTTAGCCGCAGGAGAAATTATTAGAAGTGAATGTGGATCACTCTGCAACAGTCTGACTCCATGGAAGTGTCTGTTTGAACTTGAATTTCTCTACTGGGGGTGGAAAATACAGCTAGAAAAAAATCAAAGATAGCAGATGTAAAAGGCCAGCAAGAAGCCTAAAGAATGTGAGTTGAGCAAGGAAAGGGAACACAGGAGGATGGAACAAAGCATTCCTCATCTCCCTACTGTGGTTCTTGAGAGCAATGTGGAAAGAAATGTAAGCCAAACCCCAATGGGAAGGGGCTGATTCTGCTTGACAATCAGATTAGAATGGGAAAAAAGTAACTCCAAATCCCCCAGCACCTCGTGTTTGTGGCATTTCTGAAGTATCTAAATGCTCATTACTACCATATACATATATATATCTTCTTTGAAAAGAAAAGGGAAAGCAGAGCCTCACAATGAAATGGCCAATGCAATGTCTTATTGTATTAGAGCGCAGCACTTGACAAACGTGAGCTAAACTTTGATACTTCTTAGTAAGATGGGTTGTCCAATAATAGATAGCCATTTCTGTGCTTGTGGGGTATCCTTTTATGAGTGGGAACTGATTATTTATTTATTTTTTATTTTTTTTGCCTGCATGTGTGTTAAAAGGCCACTGGGAAATAAAATCTGACTACTGACTTAAAAGCTAAACCACACGCATTATTTTGTTGTGCACTGGAGCTAACTACAGGCTAGATCTTGTGCAGTGCCAAGTGCAATGAATTGTAAAGGCAGGGACCTGCGTGCAAGAGGATCCTGCTATGTATCCTAATCGTTAGACCTGGGATTCAATAGTCAGGGCCTCCCAAGCTCATTTTAGGGGCTGGGCTGAGATACAAACTACACTTCCTGGTGTTGCAAGAGGCAATATTAGGAAATTTAGGATACCCTGAAAATTTCAGTCCCCGTCTCAAGTTGCTAGATAGCAGTGCTCCAGAAGGCATTAGAAAGGATGTTCCCAACTAGGACTTTGCTCTGTTTGAAAGGTAGTTATCAGCTTCAAGTTCAATAATTTTTAAAGCTACCCATGGTCCTTTCTGGCTGGCCTGGGAGCTCCAAACCAAAAAACTGTATCTGAACCTAGTTCAGAAACACGACCATTGACCTCCTCCATTGATCCTTCAAGTTGTCATGACATGGAGAGTCGGATTCCAAACATCTTAACATTTAAATTGCATTTGCCTAGGCTATATACAGGTAGGTGTTTGGGTTTTCCTGCTTATCCAACTGAAAGGAGAAAGGCTTGTTACCTCACCCAAGTAGAGCTCTGTAGACCAGGGGTGGGCAAAATGTGGCCCAGGGCTCAGATGCAGCCTGCCAGGCCATTCTATCCGGCCTGCGGGGCCCCTAAAAAATTTAGAAAATTGATATTTATCTGCCCTGGGCTGCCTGTCATGCAGCCCTTGATGGCTTGCCAAAACTCAGTAAGCGGCCCTCTGCCCAAAATAATTGCCCGCCCCTACTCTAGACCCTATTGTTCATTCAGAGGGATGTAGAGGGAGGTAGAGGGATGTGTTATGGAGACAGGCACAAATGTTGAGCGAAGTCTTTAGAGTGTTAGGGTCTGGTAGCTGTTGAGTTCTCATTGAGGGTATGGCATAGTCTCTAATAAATTGCCCTGCGTGTCTTGCGCTGGCAGTTGTCCCTTTGGTTCTCAAAGAAAAGATTTTCATCCCCTAAAGTGGCACCAGGAGATGACGACTTACACTGGAATAGTTATCTTGGTGGATAGCAACGATTATATGATGAACAATTTATTTTGGAGAAAGGCCTATGAAGAAACTTAAGGCTTACACAGAAAGGAAAGATAATGATGAACAGCCACGAAAATAATTTTGTCTTCCCTGTCCCCCAGTGATGGAGTTTCTTAGGTTTACATTCATAGTGTATGTGATCTTGAGTCTTCAACAAAGCAGAGGGAATAGTACAATGTTCCAGAGTCTGTGCCATTCCCCCCGACCTTACTAATCCACTTCTCTTCACTGGTCCTCTGGGTTCAACCATCTCACCTGGCTCTCATAGGTCAAAGCACATATGCTAAGCAGTGTCATGACAAGTCAGGAGTTGCATGGACGGCCTCCCTGGGAACAGTAGAAAACAGGCATAGTGACACATTAAATGGCAATCTCTTCAGTTCTCTAAGTACTTCATCAAAGACCCAGCATAGTACACATGAGGCTGCAGGAGTGCTCTCTCTGGTCAGGACATCAGTTTGACACCTCTTCCATGTGGCCATTAATGATCCCATGGCACAAGGGGAAGATGCTGTAATGTTCTCTGTTACATGGTCTTGGAAAGATCTGAGAAGTGATTTTGCTCATACAAAAAAAAAGCCAAGCACATGAAAGATCCTAGAAAAAATGGCTGTGACTTATCACTATGCTGTGACTTATTTTGAATCCTATATGCTTGCACATCATTTTCTGATGTACACCTGTGCTTTTTTCCCCCCATTCTCTACAAATAGTTTGCTCTTTTCCTAATGAAAATGTTCTACTCCCAAGCAGAAAAGTCCAGACCATTGACATTTAGGTAAGTTCTGATTTTGCATTAGAGTGGTCTCACCTACAGTTTCACTTCAATGCCATGTTACCTGTGTGACTTAAACCGCTGTGTGCTGCTAAACTTCAGGGTCCAAGCCTAGCGGTAAATATAATGATGTATGTAATACGGTTCATAAAGCATGCTGACTCTTGATGGGAAAACACTTAGGTTAAGGGCAAGAAGTAGAGTCATGCCTTGAGGTGCAGATCTAGGATTTTGAAAAGGGGGGCACAGTGGAAATGAGCTGGCTTGCCTGTGGGGCAGCACAGGGAGGTGGCCAGAGGCCAGCTGGGTTTGCTGACAGTCAGAGAAGGTGGTAGAAATTGTGCACAGGGCACTGGAAGCCTGGGCAGGCTAGCCATTAGAATTAGGGCTGCGCGAAGCTTCGGGTGGTGGTTCGATTCGGAGGAGATTCGGCCTGATTTGGTGGCCAAATCTCTGAATCTGAATCGAATCAGGGGACCAATTTAAAGGTCCGAATCAATTCAAAGCTCTCTGAATCTTTGGCAAAGATTCGGAGAGCTTTGATGATTTGAGCAGTCCCCGGTGGCTGCAGCAGGGGAGGGGACCATGGGGGGTCCCCTGCCCGCCTCCCTGAC
>NW_005841946.1:997540-1002261 GCF_000455745.1 Alligator sinensis
CCAGCAGCTTGCCCACTGGCTGCAGGCAGACTCTAGCTCCGAAAAAAAAAAAAAGTATTGGGTCCTTCACCGTAATATGATGGAAAAATTGAAACGGTGGGTTTCAATTAATAATCCACCATTTCAATTATAGACTAAAACTCAGAACTAAACCCCTGCTGCATGTACAAGTGCCCCTGACTGACCAATATGCTTGTAACTAATACGTAGCTTGGACCTGCAATGGCTAGTCCTGTAGATGCACTGTTTCTAAGGTGAAGCAGGGTGAAAGTAGAATTACATCCGTCCCCAAGAGGAGAATAAATATTTATTGTTTTCTTGACCTGAAGAAAGATGATTTTTTGTAATGGCCCAACTTCAAAGGTTTTGGCTAAGTACTTGAAAACAGCAGATTAGTTTACATAAGCATCTTAACCTTGTGGGTATAACAGCATTGGAACAGAATTCGCAGACAGAGTAAAATCAGTGGAGTGTTTTCAAATCCAGGATGACGGACCATCCAGTGCATCTGACGGATAACAGGGTGACATCATCTGGTTCCTGGAACATGAGGTTGTGGTGGTCAAAGCCTTCCAGATCCCTGGTACTTCCCCAAGTAGAGTTCTTGGAACGTCTTAAAAGAAGAAATTATAGCAGGCCTGGTGTGATGTGATTAGGGAGTGAATAAGCTTTCAGCATTGACTCTGAGTCACGAGTCAAAATAAAGATTTTTGGTAACTTCCTGGAGGTGGCCATAAGATTTACAGGTAAGGAAAGTGGAGGAGGAGAGTGAAAGTTTCAGGGCAATATATGGGAAGAAAATGAAAATTTATGGTCCAGGATGACTACCTCTTTTGGCTTTGTGGGGGGGAAAGTTAAGCTCTGAGCAGCTGTAGCATTAGATATAAGCCTAGCATTTTTTTTTCATCTAGTAGGAAGACTTGCCTTTTGAGTCATGTGAATGGTATTGCAGTATTCAGTAGGAGGACGAGATTAAGAAAGGAAGTAGAAGAAATATGTGCAACTGACGCCACATAAGAAATGCTAATGTGTTGTCGAGACCTGGGAAAGGGCACTGCTTGTTTGCATAGTGATAAGAAGAACCGTGCTAGCGATCCTCATTCCATTCAGATTAAACTGGATTCTCTATGTCTGTCTTCAGGCATGACACACATACATAACTGCAGTAGGAGAGGCCCCAAATAGCATGCTGGAGAGGAAGAGGGAGCCTCCTGGATAGTCTAACCAACTAAGGAAAGTGTAAGAGACTTGGCATGTGCTGTGTCAACCTGCCAATAGCTTTCAGTAAATCAAAGCAGAAACAGGTCAAGGAATTTTATATAACTCACTCGAAACCAAGTAAGAAACTACATGGCAAAAGAAATGCATTGTTGAGAGGGAAGCTATTCTGCTGCTATTTAGCCGCAGGAGAAATTATTAGAAGTGAATGTGGATCACTCTGCAACAGTCTGACTCCATGGAAGTGTCTGTTTGAACTTGAATTTCTCTACTGGGGGTGGAAAATACAGCTAGAAAAAAATCAAAGATAGCAGATGTAAAAGGCCAGCAAGAAGCCTAAAGAATGTGAGTTGAGCAAGGAAAGGGAACACAGGAGGATGGAACAAAGCATTCCTCATCTCCCTACTGTGGTTCTTGAGAGCAATGTGGAAAGAAATGTAAGCCAAACCCCAATGGGAAGGGGCTGATTCTGCTTGACAATCAGATTAGAATGGGAAAAAAGTAACTCCAAATCCCCCAGCACCTCGTGTTTGTGGCATTTCTGAAGTATCTAAATGCTCATTACTACCATATACATATATATATCTTCTTTGAAAAGAAAAGGGAAAGCAGAGCCTCACAATGAAATGGCCAATGCAATGTCTTATTGTATTAGAGCGCAGCACTTGACAAACGTGAGCTAAACTTTGATACTTCTTAGTAAGATGGGTTGTCCAATAATAGATAGCCATTTCTGTGCTTGTGGGGTATCCTTTTATGAGTGGGAACTGATTATTTATTTATTTTTTATTTTTTTTGCCTGCATGTGTGTTAAAAGGCCACTGGGAAATAAAATCTGACTACTGACTTAAAAGCTAAACCACACGCATTATTTTGTTGTGCACTGGAGCTAACTACAGGCTAGATCTTGTGCAGTGCCAAGTGCAATGAATTGTAAAGGCAGGGACCTGCGTGCAAGAGGATCCTGCTATGTATCCTAATCGTTAGACCTGGGATTCAATAGTCAGGGCATCCCAAGCTCATTTTAGGGGCTGGGCTGAGATACAAACTACACTTCCTGGTGTTGCAAGAGGCAATATTAGGAAATTTAGGATACCCTGAAAATTTCAGTCCCCGTCTCAAGTTGCTAGATAGCAGTGCTCCAGAAGGCATTAGAAAGGATGTTCCCAACTAGGACTTTGCTCTGTTTGAAAGGTAGTTATCAGCTTCAAGTTCAATAATTTTTAAAGCTACCCATGGTCCTTTCTGGCTGGCCTGGGAGCTCCAAACCAAAAAACTGTATCTGAACCTAGTTCAGAAACACGACCATTGACCTCCTCCATTGATCCTTCAAGTTGTCATGACATGGAGAGTCGGATTCCAAACATCTTAACATTTAAATTGCATTTGCCTAGGCTATATACAGGTAGGTGTTTGGGTTTTCCTGCTTATCCAACTGAAAGGAGAAAGGCTTGTTACCTCACCCAAGTAGAGCTCTGTAGACCAGGGGTGGGCAAAATGTGGCCCAGGGCTCAGATGCAGCCTGCCAGGCCATTCTATCCGGCCTGCGGGGCCCCTAAAAAATTTAGAAAATTGATATTTATCTGCCCTGGGCTGCCTGTCATGCAGCCCTTGATGGCTTGCCAAAACTCAGTAAGCGGCCCTCTGCCCAAAATAATTGCCCGCCCCTACTCTAGACCCTATTGTTCATTCAGAGGGATGTAGAGGGAGGTAGAGGGATGTGTTATGGAGACAGGCACAAATGTTGAGCGAAGTCTTTAGAGTGTTAGGGTCTGGTAGCTGTTGAGTTCTCATTGAGGGTATGGCATAGTCTCTAATAAATTGCCCTGCGTGTCTTGCGCTGGCAGTTGTCCCTTTGGTTCTCAAAGAAAAGATTTTCATCCCCTAAAGTGGCACCAGGAGATGACGACTTACACTGGAATAGTTATCTTGGTGGATAGCAACGATTATATGATGAACAATTTATTTTGGAGAAAGGCCTATGAAGAAACTTAAGGCTTACACAGAAAGGAAAGATAATGATGAACAGCCACGAAAATAATTTTGTCTTCCCTGTCCCCCAGTGATGGAGTTTCTTAGGTTTACATTCATAGTGTATGTGATCTTGAGTCTTCAACAAAGCAGAGGGAATAGTACAATGTTCCAGAGTCTGTGCCATTCCCCCCGACCTTACTAATCCACTTCTCTTCACTGGTCCTCTGGGTTCAACCATCTCACCTGGCTCTCATAGGTCAAAGCACATATGCTAAGCAGTGTCATGACAAGTCAGGAGTTGCATGGACGGCCTCCCTGGGAACAGTAGAAAACAGGCATAGTGACACATTAAATGGCAATCTCTTCAGTTCTCTAAGTACTTCATCAAAGACCCAGCATAGTACACATGAGGCTGCAGGAGTGCTCTCTCTGGTCAGGACATCAGTTTGACACCTCTTCCATGTGGCCATTAATGATCCCATGGCACAAGGGGAAGATGCTGTAATGTTCTCTGTTACATGGTCTTGGAAAGATCTGAGAAGTGATTTTGCTCATACAAAAAAAAAGCCAAGCACATGAAAGATCCTAGAAAAAATGGCTGTGACTTATCACTATGCTGTGACTTATTTTGAATCCTATATGCTTGCACATCATTTTCTGATGTACACCTGTGCTTTTTTCCCCCCATTCTCTACAAATAGTTTGCTCTTTTCCTAATGAAAATGTTCTACTCCCAAGCAGAAAAGTCCAGACCATTGACATTTAGGTAAGTTCTGATTTTGCATTAGAGTGGTCTCACCTACAGTTTCACTTCAATGCCATGTTACCTGTGTGACTTAAACCGCTGTGTGCTGCTAAACTTCAGGGTCCAAGCCTAGCGGTAAATATAATGATGTATGTAATACGGTTCATAAAGCATGCTGACTCTTGATGGGAAAACACTTAGTAAAGCATGTTGACTCTTGATGGGAAAACACTTAGGTTAAGGGCAAGAAGTAGAGTCATGCCTTGAGGTGCAGATCTAGGATTTTGAAAAGGGGGGCACAGATGGTGCATCATTACATATAGCGTGATGCCTATGTTTCTCTAGGTAAAAAACTAGTTTTACTCATACACTAGGGGTCTAGGGCTATTTGTTCAGTTTAAGATGAAAGCAAAAAGGAACATAAGTTTATTGGAACATGCCTTGATTTGCTATATCATACATTATGTATTGAAAACACAACAAACTAAGCAAAAATAATGAAAAGATGTTTCTTTAGTCCTGTAGCCATTAGAATTAGGGCTGCGCGAAGCTTCGGGTGGTGGTTCGATTCGGAGGAGATTCGGCCTGATTTGGTGGCCAAATCTCTGAATCTGAATCGAATCAGGGGACCAATTTAAAGGTCCGAATCAATTCAAAGCTCTCTGAATCTTTGGCAAAGATTCGGAGAGCTTTGATGATTTGAGCAGTCCCTGGTGGCTGCAGCAGGGAGCTGCAGCCACTCTGAGCTGGTAAGTAGGGGGCGGGGGGAGAGGGGGCTGGGTAA
>NW_005841946.1:1002303-1022675 GCF_000455745.1 Alligator sinensis
CGCCCTAGTGCTGCCCTGCCTGCACCAGCTCCCGGTGCTTTAAAAAAAAGCCCCGGTGCTCCCTGGGTGCTGCCAGGTGGGGGCCAATCCCCACTGCCCCACACTGCATGAGGGGCTGTGCACGAGCCCCCTTGACCCCTCACCCCTGCTCCCCTGGCCCCCCCATGGCTGCCCAAACCATTGCTGGGCTGGGAGAGGGGTGGGGGATGGGCCTGGCCTGGCTGATTCGGAGATTTGGCTGCTGCCGAATCTCCAAATCAGATTTGGCCGAATCAAATCAGGACAGTGATTCAAATCACCGAATCAAATCGCTGTTCCCCAAACTGGCCGAATCCGAAGCAAATACTAGCCGCTTCGCACAGGCCTAATTAGAATTACATACACATCTCTCTTACATTCGTAAAACAAAATCAAGCCTTCTTGAGGTGCAGCTGACAGACGGGAGAATTGCAGAAGAAAGGGTAGATTGATTAATGGAACATCAAGATCAAAAAAGAGAGAGGGTCTTTAACACCTGCTGAATGAAGAGTTCAGAAGGAATCAGGTAGTTACTATGAGCCATGAAGTCAAATGACTCCCTCTCTGCTGCCTGAATAGAAATGTTGTTGCCATTGCCAGGCCGTGGGTTTTAATGTTTGGGTGGAGCAGAAATCAAAGGGGGTGCAACTGCACCACTGCACCCCCTGAGGATCCACCCTCGCATGCCTCACACGATAGGGAAACCTAAAATATCACATAATTTAAACTGTTGTGAAGTGAAGAAGGTGGATACAATAGACTTGTTCTTATCCCTAAGTATAATTGTCAGGCATTTTGTGCAGTAAATGTTCATTTTCCTTGCCAGCTGCAGCTACTGTGTTGATGAGTCACAGGATAAAATACTTTCTGAGGTTTAGCAGCTACCTCCTTCCAACCATTTCTTGTACCGCTACTGTCTCTGCATCCCTCCATCCTCCGTTTAAATGGTTTGTGTCATCTTGTTTGTAGAGAGAAAAAAAAAAAAGGATAATTCACATGTCTTGTATATCCCAACAAAGGGCTGTGTTGCTCTGTTTATGCAATTACCTAAAAATCAGGAAATATCTGAAAGAAAGACCACTCTTACAGTGCTAAGTTTCCAACGAAATATATGCAAATTATAGTGGATTCTGTTAGTTAAGTTAACTGCATCTGTCAGCGTTTTGCTACCGTACTGAGGAACAAGTACAATCTAAAATGTTCTTCCTGGAGCATACTGTCTTAGCAGTGCCCACCAATGCACATTTGAGTTGACGTCGCATATAGCTAATAAAATCATGTCTGTTTTTTGACAGTGCTTTAAAAGCAAAAAGGAAAAACCTCTGATCAATCACAAATGAACAATTAGAGATAGGGATGTAAATACTGATTAATGAGGTACCCATTTAAACTCTCCCAATGTTATTGGTTAAACATTTAACCAATAACATGTATCTAATGGAGACCAGCCCCTGCCTGTACTCACTGGGTGGTAGCAGTGGGCTGGGAAAGCCCCTTGCCCGATGCTGCTGCCAGCACACAGCTGGCTGGGGGCCCAATCCTTCTCATGACAGTGCCATCCACCCCAGGGTGCGTTTGGACCCACCACTAGCAGTGAGCCAGGCCAGTGGTCTGTGGACCCCAATACAGCTGCTTGCACCCACCCCACTACCTGCTGCAAGCATCCTGGGCACCATGGTAGGTGGCAGGGGCCTGCCAGAGCCTGGGTCAGCCGTGGCAGGAGGCTGCAAGCAGCTGCACCTGGGTTCACGGAGCCCTGGCCTGGCTCATTGCTGGCGGTGGGTGTATGTGCACCTTGGGCAGATGGTGGGGAAGGGGATGGGGCTGTTCTGCCACAAGAAGGGTTGGGCCCCTTGAGGCTCCCCCACTGCTTCCTGGCCGTATTAGGTCCACCCTCTCCTCCTCCTCGTTCCTCCTGCCTTCCCTGTCTGCTTCTAGGGCACCATGCTTCCCTTTCCCCCTTTCTTCACCAGACTGCTCTCCACCCTGCTCTAAAGCAGGAGAAAGTGTTAGCGGTCATCAATATGTGAACGTTTAAATGTTTAACAATTCACATCCCTAATTGGAGAGAAAATAATATTCTGAATAGCCGGATTTCAGGATTGTGAGGGAGTTCAAAGCTATACATTTAGTGTTCCTCTGAAACACTTCATAGCCTTTGTGAACAATTTGGGTAGACATTGCAACACTTTTGCAGGAAAGTCCCTGTTTTCTCAAGGAGTGAAGCAGTCTCTGGATTGTGGCATGAAGAATCACTAGCTCATAAAGGGTGGGACAAATGTGGAAGTCCAAGCTCTGGGAGAGTTACATTTATATCTGAGCTTCTCGTAATAGGGGGGAGGACAATGAGTTAGAGTGAATTGCTTCCCTGCAGTGTGATGTCCACATAATGACAGTGTGCAGCTGTGTGGATCAGAGGGGGACAAAGTCAGAAGAGCCAGTTGCCTTAAGATGGCAATGAGCAATGCTCAGGCTTTGATGGTGATAAACTAAGCCGCCGCAAGCAAAAATGTTTGGAGAAGGCACTAGGCACACCTAGCAGCCCAGTTCAAATTTCATCTTGCAAGATCCTCAGTTCATCCAATCACTCCAGGAGTGGTAGTGACCTAGTAACTAAGTTTTCGGGTACCTGTAAAACGCACATCCCAAATATGTTTTGCACTAAGGCACAACTGAATGGATAGAGCGAGCGTTCAGAACCAGAGGCTGAGCTTGCTTATTTGGTCCTACCTAGATTGGGGGTTTAGCAGATGCATCTTTGGAATTAGTTATCTGCATGGCTCGTAATGACGCCAAAGCAAGGACATTACTTAGGTCAGGCCGCAGTTGGAGGACTGTGTCCAGTACTGGGCGCCGCACTTCAAGAGGGATGTGGCCAGCCTGGAGAGGGTTCAGAGGAGGGCCACACACTTGGTGAGAGGGCAGCAGGACAGGCCCTACGAGGAGAGACTGAAGGACCTGAACCTGTTCAGCCTCAGCAAGAGGAGGCTGAGGGGGGACCTGGTGGCTGCCTACAAGCTCATCAGGGGAGATCAACAGCAAATAGGCAGAGCCCTTTTCTCCCCAGCACCACCTGGGGTGACGAGGAACAATGGTAATAAGCTGATGGAGAATAGGTTTAGGTTAGAGATCAGAAGGCAATATTTTACCTGGCCAAAATCTGGAACCAACTTCCCAGGGAAGTGGTCCTCGCCCCTACCTTGGGCAAATTCAAGAGGAGGTTGGTCGATCACCTGTCTGGGGTCTTGTGAACCCAGCATTCATTCCTGCCTGTGGCAGGGGGGCAGGCTAGATGCTAGGGTCAGGAGGGACCTGATCAGATCTACTATGAAGCTTAGGTATCTGACACCTAATAGGATAACACTGGTAACTGGTCCTGTGTGCAGCTGAGAAGATGGGAGCCCTCGAATTGTTGCACTGCTGCAGAGGAAATGAAATCTATTCACAAAATTGGAAACTCGAAATGTTTGGTTTGAAAATGTAACATAGGATGTTGCTTGCAGCTGTGTTTGACTTCCTTTTCAAGCTCATTCAACTGTCCATGCTGCTGCACACCCATTGAGTGCTTCACAGGAAGGCAACTCCCAAGGTTTACTTCAGTACTAATGCTCCCTCCAGTATCAGTCAAAGGGGATTAGTTTCACATTGCAAAACAACAACGTATACCTGATTGATAAGATATTTCAAGCTGCTATTCCAGGAAGTTAACTTACAGGCTTTCCTTGCATTTTAATTCTCCCCCTCCTTTCCCTCCTGGCCCCGGTTTCCTTTTGTCTAGGGATATTCCACGGAACAAATTTAGAAGCTGCTTCTTGAGTGACTGTTTGTAAACACAGCATATTTCTCCGGCTTTCATTCGCCAACACAGTCATCCTCCTACCCTGACTGGGTTGTTTGAAATAAGTTTGCACAAAGGAAGCTTTTATTAAAGCTTCTGAATTGTTGGTGACTAAGTGCAATTCCAAACAGCAAACAATGCGTTTCACTTACTGCTACCGTGTGTCTGCAATCACTGCTGTCACTGCTTGGGAAGTTCCCAACTTTGTTTTCCACCGAGGTGCCTTGTGCCAATTTCTCATTCTCTGAAAGGACAGATCTCATACAGAGGGTGCTTCTCAGCCCAAAATCGGACTCTCGCATCACAAGTTTCTGTAATTTTATTATTTACCTGACTTTGCTGGATCAAAGCAAGAGCGATGTTTGGCCTTTTGAGTTCCCTCAGCTGCTTTTCGATTCTCTTACTCAGATCTGACCCATTCTTGTCTCAAATTACCAGGATGCAGAAACAGCAAAAACCTACATAAATGGCTTTCCTAGTTTATACCCTGCTAATGGGAGGGTGAACTTCCACGTTACACTTAGACCATACTAATGGCACTTAAAGTGCAAGCCTCCACATGCTAAAATTCATTAACTTGTGCAAAGTGCCCTCTAAGCATCTCAAAGTTACACCACTTCAGGTGAGGTTAACAATGAATCATGCATCCCAGTTTGTGTTAAGGTAATTTCAGTCTGCTCCATGGAAATATAATGAGCAATTTGCAGTCCTCCAGCATCCCAGAATGCACCGTTCCCAGGCCCGCACCCCAAGAGCAGGGATGGAGCCCAGGTGTCCTGGCTCCTAGCCATGCCCCTGCTCTCCAGCCCACTAGTGGCATTAGCACTGCTTAACACTTCACTGATGTAGTATGGTCTAAGTGTAACGTGAAACTTTATACTAGGATTGTTCCCAATTAGTACCCTATTTACTCAAATCCAGTGTGAAGGTTTTTTTGCCAGTCAGCATGTGAGGTGGGGAGGAATGTTGCTCTAGATTCAAGTACCGGCCTGTGGCAGATGGTGACTTAACTCTGGCTTCAGCCCCAAGCCTGGGGCCCAAGACAGAGCTGAGCCACCACCTGCTCTGGACTGGGATTGCTCATGGTGGGGTGGAAGGGGCTTGTGGTACGGGGACCATAGGGGAGACCACATAGCTTGCCTTCCCCCAGTGCTTTCTCCAACCCCACCGCCTCTTGCCATTTACCTTCAATTCTGGCTCCGAAACCTCTGGCCTCAGCCCCAACCCAACCAGGCTTGGACCTGATGCTACTGCATCTACCTAGCCTGGCCAGGCCAGGGCCAGGTGACCACCACCACTTCCTGCCCCAGAGCTGAAGCTAGAGCCACCCAGAAAGTAAGCAGCAAGAAAGCTGGGCGGGGAGCAGGCACAGGCATGGGAGGGGGCAAGAGGCAGGGACAGGCACATGCATGGGGGTAGGGGGCAAGTGGCATAGGGGAAGACACCGAGAGGGCAGGCACTGGCACAGGCATGGGAGGTCCAGGGGTGGGGAAGCAGGCAAGGGGCTAGGGTTGGGCCCCTTGCCCCCTGCCACTACTTTCCCTGCCATAGCAGTTGGGGGAACAAATTTAAGATGACCCCTCAGGAATTGGACATATATTTTTCCCCATCTAGACTCTAATTACTGGCACGGGGGGTGTCATCTTAAATTCAAAGTCTTCTTGGTTTCAGGAAAATATGGTATATTTTTAGGATTCTTTGTTCTATTTGAGACTTCAGTCTGCCATGATTTCCTTTGGAGACAATTTCTCCATTTAAAAGATCTGTCAAGACACTTTACTGCTAGAAAGATCTTCATTTTCCTTTGCTTGATTTCAACCTAGTCCTACAATAGATAGTTCTTTATTTGCTGTTGCACAATCTCTTTTCCCATGAAGTTCTCCATGACTTATGTTGCATAACTAGGTTGAGGTTATGAGACAATTGTACCATTCCTTCTGACATTTCAGTGGATGTATCTCTGTGCTGTTGTAATGTAAATAGTTTAGACTTGTGCTATTGTTTTCAGTTGAAGGATCTGATAAAGCAGATGATAAAGTCTTATCCTACTTCATATGAAAGACACAAATGTAATACCATTTTACTATCATTGAACCATAGAAAATTAGGGTTGGAAGGGACCTCAGGAGGTCATCTAGTCCAGCCCCCTGATCAAACGAGGACTATCCCCAATTATCTCATCCTAGCCAAAGCTTTGTCTAGTCAGCTTTTAAAACCCTCCAAGGATGGAGATCCCACCACCTCTCTAGGTAACCTGTTCCAGTGCTTTACTACCCTCCTCATGAAACAGTTTTATCTGTTACCTAACCTACACTTCCCTTGCTGCAACTTGAGACCATTGGTCCCTGTTCTGTCATAGATTCATAGATTGTAAGGGGCTGGAAGGGACCTTGCAAGATTATTAAGTCCAGCCACCGACCCCAGACAGGAAAGACAACTGGGGTCAGGTGACCCCAGCGAGGTTACCTCGTCCAGTCACCTGCCACCACTGAGACCAGTCCAGCTCCATCCACTTCAAAACCACCTTCAGGTGTTGAAGGCTGCTGTTAAATCCCCTCTCAGTTTTCTCTTCTCCAGACTAAGTAAGCCCAGTTCCCTCAGCCTCTCCTCAGAAGTCATGTCCCTCAGCCCCCTAACCCTTTTGTTGCCAACTTGTCCGCATCCTTTCTGTAGTGGAGGTCCCAAAACTGGACACATTACTGCAGATGTGATCTCACCAGTGCTGAAGAGAGGGGAAGAATCACTTTTCTTGCCCTGCTAGCAACACCTCTACTGATGCAGCCCACTATGCCATTAGCCTTCTTTGCAACAAGGGCTCACTGCTGGCTCCTATTCAGCTTTTTATCCACTGTCACCCCCAGGTCCTTTTCTGCAGAGCTGCTGCCCAGCCAGTCACCCCCAGCCTGCACTGGTGCAGGGGATGGTTCTATCCTAAGGGCAGGACTTTGCACTCGTCCTTATTGAACCTCATGAGATTCCTTTTGGCCCAATCCTCCAATTTTTTGAGGTCACTGAATCCTAGCCCTACCCTCCAGTGTATCTACTACACCCCGCAGCATGGAGTCATTTGCAAACTTGCTGAGGGTGTACTCCATGCCATCCACCAGGTCATTGGGGAAGATATTGATAAAAAAAAAAGTCCCAGAACCAACCCCTGGGGCACTCCACTTGATACTGGCTGTCAACTAGACATTGAGCCATTGATTACTACCCTCTGAGCCCAATGATCCAGCCAATTTTCTATCCATCTTATAGTTCATTTGTCCAACCTGTGCTTCCTTAGCTTGCTGGAGAGAATGCCATGGGGGACCTAAAGTCAAGGTATGTCCCATCCGCTGGTCTCTTCACATCCACAGAGCCAGTCACTTCATCGTAGAAGGCAATCAGGTTGGTCAGGCATGACTTGCCCTTGGTGAACCCATGTTGACTGTTCCTAGTCACCTCCTTCACCTCCAAGTGCTTAGAAATGGGTTCCTTGAGGATATGCTCCATGATTTTTGCAGCAGCTGAGGTGAGGCTGACTGGTCTGTAGTTCCCTGGATCTTCCTTCTTTCTTTTCTTAAAGATAGGCACTATGTTTGCCATTTTCTGACCAATCTCTGCTTTTCTGACCAACCTTGTCTCCTTCTGTGATCAAGTAATAAACTGCTTAGTTGTGGGAGATGTGGTTGATGTCACATACTTAGATTTTAAAAAGGCCTTTGATATGGTCTCCCATGATGCTCTTATAAAAAAAACTGGGGGATAGTGGGCTAGCAGAGTCCACAGTCAGGTGGGTTGGGAACTGGCTAAGGGGCTGAACCCAGAAAGTGTCAATGGATGAGTCTGTATTGTCTTGGTGAGAGGTGGCCAGTGGTGTCCCACAGGGTTCGGTTCTTGGCTTCATGCTGTTCAACATCTTTATCAATGATTTAGATGAGGATGTGGAAAGCACGCTGGCCAAATTTGTGGATGATACTGAGTTATGGGAAAAAGCGGTCACACTAGGGGATAGGATGCAGATCCAAGCAGACCTGGACAAGCTGGAAAGGTGGGCAAACTGGAACCAGATGCAGTTCAATAAGAATAAATGCAGAGTCCTTCATCTGGGGAGAAGTAACCAGTGACATGAAAACAGGTTAGGAGGAGAAGGAGGTCCTGACCAGCACAATGGCTGAAAGGGACCTTGGGATTATGGTTGATCACAGGATGAACATGAGCTGCCAGTGTACTGCTATAGTCAACAGAGCACACTGGGATGCATTACCTGATGCATCACAAGCAGGGCTAAGGAAGTGGTACTTCCTCCCTACTCAGAGTTGGTGAGACCCCAGGTGGAGGACTGTGTCCAGTTCTGGGCACCGGTCTTCAAAAAAGATGTAGAGGATCTTGAAAGGTCCAGAGAAGGGCCACAAGAATGATGAAGTGCCTGGAGGACAAACCTTATGAGGAAAGACTAAGGGATCTGGGACTGTTCAGCCTGGGGAAGAGGAGACTGAGGGGGGACTTGGTGGCCATCTACAAGTATGTAAGGGATGAATATTGGGAGCTGGGAGAATAACTGTTCACTAGGACGCCCCAGAGTAGGAGAAGGAACAATGGTCCTAACCTACTAGAGGACAGGTTCAGGTTGGATGTAAGGAAGAACTTCTTTACGGTAAAGGTGGCCAGAATCTGGACTAGACTTCCCAAGTTGGGGGTGCAGTCCCCAGCCTTGGAAGTCTTCAAGAGGAGACTGGACAGACACCTTGCTGGGATCATTTGATCCAGCAGTATTCCTGTCCAGAGCAGCGGGGTTGGACTTGATGATCTTTTGAGGTCCCTTCTTGACCTTAATTTCTGTGATTCTATGATTGTCCAATTGTCCAGGACCTCTCCCAATCACCATGAGTTTCCAAAAATGGTGGCCAGCAGCTCTGCAATTACATTGGCCAACTCAACACCCTCGGGTGCATCCCATCTAGCTCCATGGACTTTCAAATGTCCAACTTTTAAAAAAAGTCTAAAAGTTCCTAATCTGTTCTTTTGCCACCGTTGACTGCTCCCGTCCTCCCCAAATTGTATTGCCCAGTGCAGTGGTCTGGGAGCTGCCCTTGCCATTGAAGACTGAGCTGAAAAAGGCATTGAGCACTTCAGCCTTCTTCACATCACCTATCACTAAATTGCCTCCCCGCTTCAGAAAGAGATCCACACTTTCCTGATATTCTTCTTGCTGCTGACATGGTAAAGCCCTCAAAATAAGGATTCCACATGGGCTAGTTTGTTTTTTTCCAGCTTTATGAAAGACCTGCCAAACCGCTGGAGCAATTTGAGCTGTAAGGAATGGAGGTTCCAGCAGAGCAGCATAGAAAAAGAGGGACATGGATCTTCACAGGAGTGTATAAGTTAGGCAAGATCATCTGATCCATCCTCTTAGCCAGCACAAGCCTTTTTCCTGTAGTATTTCTTTGTACATTTGAAGCAACTTGCCAAGACGACCAGCGCATGAAATAAGTTAGGGAAGAATTATGCTGGGCTAAGCCCAAATCTTTCAAGTCATGACCAGCTAGGACCTTCTTCCCTTTCTTAAAGATGATCGCTATATTTGCCCTGTTCCAGTCATCTGGGACCTCTCCTGATCACCATGAGTTTTCAAAGACAATGTCCAACAGCTCTTCAGTCACATCAGCCATCCTTCTCAGTGCCCTTGGGTGCATCCCGTCCAGCTCCATGGACTTGTACACATCCAGCTTTTCTTAATAGTCCCTAATCTGTTCTTTTGCCACTGTTGACTGCTCCCCTCCTCCCCAAACTATGCTGTTCAGTGCAGTAGTCTGGGAGCTGACCTTGCCTGTGAAGACTGAGCTAGAAAAGGCATTGAGCACTTCAGCCTTTTCTGCATCCTTTGTCACTAGGTTGTCTCCCCCATTTAGTAGAGGACCCATGCTTCCCCTGGTCCTTTTCTTGTTACAAACATACTTGTAGAAACCCTTCTTGTTATCCTTCACGTCCCTTGCTAGCTGCAACTCCAGTTGCGCTTTGGCCTTCCTAATTTAATCTCTGCATGCCCAAGCAATACTCCTATACTCCTCCCTAGTTGTTTGTGCAAGTTTCCACTTCTTATAAGCCTCCCTTTTGTGTGTTAGCTTCCTGAAGAGTTCCCTGCTCAGCCAAACTGGTCTTCTGCCATACTTGCTAGTCCTCCTGCACATCGGGATGGTTTGTTCCTGCACTCTCAGTCAGGCTTCTTCAAAGTCCAACCAGCTCTCCTGGACTCCTCTCCCCCTAAGTCTGGACTCCCAGGGGATCCTTTCCTTGAGTTCCCTGAGCGAGTTGAAGTCTGCTTTTCTGAAGTCCAGGGTCCTTTCTCTGCTGCTCTTCATCCTTCCTTTCCTCAGGATCATCTTGTGGTCAATCATCTTGTGGTTGCTGCTGCCCAAGTTGCCTTTTACTGCCACATTCCCCACCAATTTTTCCCTGTTCATGAGTATCAGGTCAAGAAGAGCATGGCCCCTAGTTGGCCACTCCAGCACTTGCATCAAGACATTATCCCCAATATTCTCCAAAAGCTTCCTGGCTTTCCTGCACACTGCTGCATTGCCCTCCCAGCAGATATCAGAGTAATTGAGGTCCCCCAGGAGAACCAGAGCCTGTGATCAGGAAACTTCCACTAGCTGTTTGAAGAAAACCTCATCCATCACTTACTCCTGGCCTGGTGGTCTATAGCAGACCCCACCACAGCATCACCCTTGTTGCTCTCCCCTCTGACCCTAACCTAGAGACTTTCAACAGACCTATCTCCAGGTCCATACTGGAGCTCTGAGCAGTCATACAGCTCTTTTACATAAAGTGCAACTCCTCCTCTTCTCCCCTGCCTGTCCTTCCTGAACCGTTTGTACCCATCCATGACAGTGCTCTAGTCATGCGAGCACCTACCAAGTCTCTGTTATTCCAATCACATCAAGACTTCCAATTCTTCCCACTTGTTTCCCAGAGTCTGTGCATTTGTGTGCAGGCACCTGAGGTAACTAGCTGATTGCCCTGATCAGAAAGAATGAGAAGACCTCCTCCCCTGTTGCCCACTCTGTCTTGTGCTTCCCCCAGGTCACCCACTTCCCCAATTACCTCAGGGCTCTGGTCTTCATCCCTTGGTGAACCTAGTTTAAAGCCCTCCTCACTAGATTAGTGAGCCTGTCTGCAGAAATACTCTTCCCTCTCTTCATCAGGTAGATCCTGTCTCTTCCCAGCAATCCTTCTTCTTGGAACAACAACCCATGGCCAAAGAAGCCAAAGCTCTGCAGAAGCCAAAGCTCACCATCTGTGCAGCCACATGTTGATCTGCAGGATGCACCCGCTCTTGCCCAGGCCATTCCCTTTGGCCAGAAGGATCGAAGCGAACACCACCTGAGTCCCAGTCCCCTTCACCCTTGCACCCAGTGCCCTGTAGCCATTTTTGATGTATTCATGGTCTCCCCTGGCAGTAGCATTGGTCCACATGGATGAGCACCATAGGGCAGTAGTCAGAGGGCCAGATGAATCTCAGTAATTCCTTCATGACATCTCAGATCTGGGCTCTGGGCAAGCAGCAGACCTCCCAAGACAACAGGTCAGGACAGGCCTCTGTCCCCCACAAAAGGGAGTCTCCAAACACCACCACCCATTGCTTCTCCTTGGTAGCAGTGGTCTCAAACTTTGCAACCTTGGGGAGGCCTGTCCTCCTCCACCAATGGAACATGCTCCCCCTCCTCTGTTGCTAGGGCACCATCTCTGTTCTCTGGGAAAACAGCTGCAGGTGGAGATGAAGATTTGACTTACTACCATTGACTTACTGTTCTAAAAATCTGCAAATACAAGTATTACTAGGTGGATCTCCACGTGAAAATAATCTGGGAGTAGTTTACTCTAAAGTACTCTAGAGTAAACTCTCCTGGGCACGCAGCTACATGTGCAGAGACATGGGAGCAGATTTACTGCTCCTAGCAGCAGACTGCTCCTGGTCCCTGTGGCCCTGCACCAGGCCCCTGCAGCAGCCAGGGGAAGCTCTAGGCTCCCCCTAGGTGTTAGCCCAGGCAGCAGCACCCACTCCTCTCATCCAGCAAGCACATCGGGGGATCACCCACACCCCCAGGAGGGCTGTGGGGGCTGTGCCAGAGTCCTCCTGGGGGTGCAGGCCCCCAATCTGCCTGCCAGATGACCGACCGGTGCTGGGTGCAGCCCACATCCAATGCTAGCATGATTAACCTGAGGAGGGTGCGGGGCCCAGGGCAAACCAGTTTGTGCGGGGACCTGCCCCCATCCCGATCCTGCGTGCCCTGGATGCAAAGAAGCAGCCACCGGCATTGGCAACAGCAGCGGTGGCAGGGGGTAGCAAGCAGCCAGATGCAAAGCTGGCAGTGGCAGCAGTGCAGAGTCACCATGGCCACTCCACCTGGCTCTGTAGGGCCCCTCAAAGCACGGGGCCCAGGGCAGTCACCCTGATTCTCCCCCTCCAGGAACGGCCCCAGCTGCTGCTGGCCTCAGGTGGCAGCACCCAACTCCTTTCAGCCAGGGGGTAGATTGGGGCCCTGCCAGCACCCCTGGGAGGGCTGCAGGGGCTGTGCTGGAGTCAGGGGCTGTGCCCCTGATCTGCCTGCTGGATGATGGGAGCCGGGTGCTGCTGCCTGGGGCCAGCAGCAGCACCTATCTTCCCGGCTCTGGGTGTGGGCTATGCCCAACACTGGTCCGTCATCTGGCAGGCAGATTGGGAATCCGTACACCCAGGAGGACTCCGTAACAGCACCTGCAGCCCTCCCAGGAGTGCAGGTGAGCCCCCAATCTGCCTGCCTGCTGCATTTTATGTTTCCCTATAATAACCTATGGGTGAAACATCGAAACAGCATTGAAACAGCAAAACAGTTTCAATGAAACGAAACGGAACAGCGCTTTCGAACCTAACCGAAACTCAAAACAAATCACTGTTCCATCGAATCATCGAAACAGAACGGTGGTTTTGTACAGCCCTACTGTGTAAGTACCTGCACATGTAGATGGTGACGCTTTCTGCACAGTAATTAGCTCTAATCTCAAGTAAAATGTCTCGTGTAGACACGCCCACTGGGTAATAATAACGGTGATGATGTAACATCATGGACTTTACATGCACTAGGACCAGGCTGCATAGTTGGTCCCTGTTGCCAGCACTTGCTGAAGCCTGAATGTGGCTGAGTCTTTGCTGTTATTACCTGTGCCAGGTAGATCACACTGTCATTTTGGAGGGCCAGCACACCCTGTAGTCTCAAAAAGAGTGATTTTCTAAGAGATTGCCTGCAAGCGCTTTATTTCTAAAGCAGTATTGTCAGAGGGCTGTGATTGGGGTGATGGATCGTTAATTTGGGGTCTAGTTTAGTTCCCACCCACCATCCTCAAAAAATGTTGGAACAACTCCACACAGCAGTAATCCTCAGGGAGCCTCATCCCCTGCTGACCACCAGCTCCCGCTTGTCGCAGACCAGGCATGCTCCTGGGTGAATTTAAAGTCCTGAACTATAACTTAACTTGGGTTCTAGATCTGCTGCTTTCCCAGGTTTGGCTCAGCAGCATAACATGCCAGACTCTCACAGGGAGATACAAACTCACCTTTTGCTCTTAATAATTTGTCCTTTTATCCATTTTATTCACAAGCCCCTCAATTTCCATGGCCTTCAATGTTCTACTTTAATTTAATTACTGAAAACATAGCTCTCCTATGAGCTCAGGGCTAGCTGTAACTCTTGCTTTTCCTTGGTATGCTATTGCTAATTTAATTTTACTCATGTGCGTTACCTCTATTATGTTTTTGCAGCCTACCCAGCTAGCGCAAAGATTCATTCCAGAGAGGCTGATCAGGATTTTTGAACAGAGGATGGCTTACAGGTTATACTGAAGCCAGACTTTTCTTTACTTTTTCCACGAAGTTACCATGACTGGAATATTATATTCTGCAGTGAGTTACTGCGTTTTGGGATGTAGTATATTTAGGGACTGGTAAACAAGATTCCTCTATTCCCTCCAGGTATTAAATGCTTGTTCGGTCTAAGCACTAGGAAAGCAGCTTACAATGGAAACAGCTCGCTTTCTAATATCATTAATGTTTTTTTTCAATATCCAGTATAATTTGGGTCTGAAAGCACCTGTCTTCTCAGCCAGATGTCCAAGGCACCGATGCATGACTGACTGAAACTCAGACACTGGAATTCCCTCCTGCTGAGTTATTTTTTCGGAGATAATCTACAATCACTGTTTATCTTCTATAGCATTTTCTGTAGGCTTGGCATAATTGAAGGGCATTTGGATAACTTGCTTTTAAGGCAAGTGACAACAGTTGTGTGTGTGTGTAATGCTTTAGGAAGCCTAGGTAGCTCTAACTAGAGGCCTTTCCAAGCTCCAGTAAGAGGGAAATAGCTGCCTGGGTGCAAAACAGAAGGGGCTTTATTTCAGATAAAAAGTTTGAAGAGGAATATGAAACATGATCTAATGAGTTAAGGATCAAATACTTGAAGGAGAGAGGCATTTGTCTGCGCAAAGGCTGGTCATGACAAAGCCAACCCCAGTGACAGCCAAGGGGCCGTACGTTTCTTGACATAATTAAGCAAAAATATCTTGCACATGGCTTCCTCCTGAGAATGTGGCCTTATTGGGTTTCAATTTTATTTTGGTTTTGTTCTGCATTATGGCTCCTTCATCCTTGAACTGGGGGGAAAAAAAAAGTTAATAAATGGTTGGCTTATTTTGGACCAGTATATCTGCCTCTCAGACCAGAAACGCTGTAGTCAGTGTACTTCCTGAGTGTTCAGTGTGTAACTGGGTGATGAACATTGCTAGTTGCGAGTCTGATTGTGACTGGAGATCCGGAGGCTAACAGGATCTTCTGACTAAATGGCATTCTTGTGTGGAATAAGAAAAAATATATGCCTTAAACTTTGATTATTTTAGTTATAAGATGACATAACCGCTTTGTGGAGAATTGCTGGCTCTGTATAGTAGAACAGATAAGAGAAAGTGTTTGTTCTTTGTAACTCCTCTGCAACTGCTTCGCTCACCGCGGCCTTGAAGATAGCAAAAAAGTATGTACAAATCTGATTTCCAGGTGCAAGAAGGAGGTTTGTGAACTAACCTCGCCTCCCCCATTAGTTCCCATCCTGATTACAGCAAAGAAATAATGAAGTAATATTATAGCCGCTTTTCATGCTAATTTCACTATATGATCACGTGAGTTGTAAGCAACTGTTAAAAAGTATATAAGCCTCCTGATTTTGCTCTTGTGGGGGGACCCCTTCCAAGTGCTTGGGAAATCCATGTCACTTTGGAATCCCCCCTACAGCTGTAGTTTCTTTTGAATAAAAGCTTCTGCTGACCTGACCCAAAAGCATGCTGCGTGTGTTTCCACGACAGTTCTTGGTGCCGTGACTCGGATCCAGTACTAGGGGAGAGTATAGGCATATTTCACGGGCATGTAGGAAGAAAATCAGGGAGGTAAAGGCACAACTTGAGACGCAGATGGCAATGGACATAAGGCAATATAATGGGATTCATCAGGTGCGTCAAAAATGAGAGGAAGATGAAAGAAACCATAGGTCTGTTATGGAATGTGGAAAACAATCTAGTTACAGATGATGGAGAGAAGGCTGAAGTACTTAATGTCTTTAGCTCAGTTTTTATGAAAAGGGGCAGCTACCATCTGACAAGTGCAATTCCCAGCAGAGATAGGGAAGGAGACAAGCAGTTTAGAGTAATGGCAGAACAGGTTCAGGATTACTTAGAGAAGCTAGCTGCTTTCAAGTTGGCAAGACCTGATGGGATGCACCTGAGGGTACTGAAAGAATTGGCTGAGGTAATTTTAGAGCTACTGGCAATCCTTTCTGACAACTCATGGAAGTCGAGTGAGGTTCCAAATGGTTGGCAAAGGACAAATTTAAAGAAAGGGAAGAAGGGGGATGCAGGGAACTACAGACCAATCAGCCTGACCTCAATACCAGGGAGGATCTTTGGCAGCTCTCTCTCAAAGAAGGCTAACATCAACGAGGAACTCCAGTGTAGGATCGGATGTGACAGCTCTGCCTTCAGAAGACTGGACATGACATCAGGACTCAAACAAAGCTCCTACCATATAAGGTTGTGGCAATCCTAACTCTTCTCTATAGTTGTGAAGTTTGGATGATCTACAGGGACCACCTGAACAGTCTGGAATACCATCACCAGCGCTACCTCTGGAAGATCCTTGGCATAAAGAGGGAGGATCATCACATAAATGCCAGTGTCCTCACTGACACTAGAACCCAGGGCTGGATTAACCCTTTAGTGGGCCCTTAGCAAGCAAACTTGTGGGCCCTGGGCCGGTCAAGACCTCCCTCCCCACCCCAGTGCTGCCACTGCTGCTATTAGGGGACAGTGGTGGCAGCGGCACCGAGGCCAATGGAGGCAAACGGAAGGGAAGGGAAGGGAAGGGAGGTGGATGAGGCCATTCACACCACCACCGTGGAGGAAAGGACCTGGGCTCCCCACAGCTCAGGGCCCTAGCCATGTGCCTAGTTTGCCTATGCGTTAATCTGGCCCTGTTAGCACCACCATTAGGGAAGCACTGATTACTCAACATCAACTGCAGTGGATAGGGCACTGTGTGTGCATACCTGATGTACATTTACCAAAATAACTGCTATACTCTCAACTCGGCTAAGAACGAAGGACACATGGGGGCCAGAGGAAATGCTTCAAGGACACCCTCAAGGTGAGCATTAAGTGTGGCAGACACCACAAATTGGGGAAAAATTAGCTTGGACAGGGCTACATGGCAATGCCTTGTGAGAGAAGGTACATCTTACTTTGAGGAAAACTGTCTCACCCTGGAGACAGAAAAATGACATAAATGGAAGGAAAGGAAACAAGAACAAGAAATGCTCTGACCCCTTCCTTTAACCACCTGTAGCATTTGCCAGAGAGTATGTGGCTCTAGGATGGGCCTTGTTAGTCATAAATGGACTCATTTACAAGCCTTTAGTTGATCTGTGGGAGTGATCAGCCTCAACCATGGAAGTTCACTGACAGCCAGCATGGATTGGGTCTCAAGGAATGCATTGTGAAACACTGAGAGGAGAACAAGGTGATTTCGAACAGACAGCATGGATTCACAAAGAGCAAGTCGTACCTGACCAACCTGATTTCCTTCTATGATAAGGTGACAGGCCCTGTGAATGGGGGAAGAGCAGTGGATGTGATATACATTGACACCAGCAAGGCTTTTGACACTGTCCTACAACATTCATATTAACAACCTAAGGAAATACAGACTACCTGAAGGTATTGTAAAGTAGATTAAAAAAACCTAGTTGAATCATCATACTCAGCGAGTAGTCCTCAATGGCCTGATGTCCAGCTGGGAGGAAGTATCAAGTGGGGCTCTTCAGAGCTCTGTCTTGGGTCTGGTATTGTTTAATATTTTCATCATAGTTTTGGAAGATAGGATCGAGTGCTTGCTTGTCAAATTTGTGGACGACACCATGTTGGGTGGAATTGAGGATGCTCTGGAAGTTAGGGCTAGGAGATCTAAAATAACCTGGATTGAATCAGGTTGGTCTGGAATCAATCAGCTGAGATTCAACAAGAACAAGTGCAAAGGCCTGCACTTGGGATAGAATATCCACAGGCATAAATACAGACTGAGGAATGAGTAGCTAGGCTGCAGTACTGCAGAGTAGGACCTGGAGGTTATGGTGGGCCATAGGCTGAACACAAGCCAGCAATGTGCTCTTGTTGGTCAGTGGGGAAAAGGAGCAAACAACATCCTGGATTATATTAACAGGAGTGACTTGCAAATCAAGGGAAGCGATTCTTCTCCTCTATTCAGCACTGGTGAGGCCTCACATGGAGTTTTTTGTCCAGTTTTGGGACCCACGCTTCAAGAAGGATTTGGACCAATTGGAAAGAGTCCAGTGTCCAGAGTGACAAAAATGATCAGGGGCCTGTGATATGAGACCCATGAGGAAAGGCTGAAAACGAGGGTTATTTTAGTTTGGAGAAAAGAAGACCGGGGGTGGGGTGGATTTGACAACAGTCTTCAAATACCTGCAGGGTGATTATAGAAAGGAAGGAAATAGGTTTTGCCTTTGTGGCTGTAGGGGATGTTACCCCTCAAGATGCAACAGGGGAAATTTAGATTGGAGATTAGGAGGAACTTCCTAACTGAGGGTGGTCGAGGAGCCTAAAGAAGCTGTGGAATCTACATTCTTGGAAGTTTTCAAGAGCAGATTAGAAAGCCACTTGGCTTAATCAGGCAGGCCTTGAGCAGAGGGCTGGACTAGATGACCCTTTCCAGCCATATTTCCTATGATTACAGAACAGCACTAATTATTTTTCAGGGGAAAACTCTTTATTCTAGAATAATGTCCAGATAAGAAAATAACTATCTTGATCAATTTTCTCAAGAAGATAAGAAATATTGGCTGATGGGAAGGACTGCAGGCATGTAAGTTTTTGCTAGGAAAAAGTGAGCGGGTCTTCATGTATCCAGTGTGCATGCTTTTATATCATGACAAATGAAAACTAATCTGCAGTATCTTAGTTCTCTTTTATTAGTGAAGTAAGAGACTAAAGTAGAAGGGAAAGGATCAAAAGGGATGAGATGTCTAGTAACAGCTTATTTTAAACCCCAGCATGGTGAAGTGTTAGTAGTCAGGAGCCAGCTTATGACCTGGTTGCCTTTCACAGCTGAAGATTAAAAAGAAAATCCAAGTAGCAAAATCAGTCTAATTGAAAAATATACCTTATAGTTTTGCTTATGAAAAAATAATATTATTTAACATGTGAATTATTGTTGACCAGGACCCTCCCGCACAAGGTGCTGTACATTCCTGGAACAAATGCACATTCCAGGGCACTGATGTAAACCCATGTAACTATATGCACACACAGAGATTAATTATACAGCTGCTACTGATTGCCCACATGAATTCACTGTACATACAATAATAACACCTACCTACATATTTGTAACTCATGACTCAAAACTGTTGACATTCCATGTTATTGTTGACATGGTATCTTAAGGGCTAGATTGGGCACCCTTGCTCCATAATATCCTCTGAGCAAGGCATCCCAGGTAAAGGTGCAGCAGCAGAATCAGGGTCTCAGTGGATATTCAGGTAATCCTATGTGTCTATGAGAAAATGTTTCTTATTTCTGCTGATACCATGACAAAAGGAAGACTGGCACGGAGGCAGGCAAAAGAACAGCTTCTGCAGAACACTTTGTCCAGGTACAGCACAGTGCATCTTGGTACAGGTCCACACTATGAAATCCTACTAGCAAAATAATGGTGGTTAGAAGCATGAACATGACACCCCTAGCCAATGTAAATGTACCAGGAGCCCCTTACCCCCATTATGAGGGTCCTTTTGCTGGTCTATGTCATCTCAGGCAGTGGGTTAACTTAATGAGCAAGACTGCCTGTTGCTGGTATAAGCTGAGAGCCTCTCTCCATTATGGGGCTGCTGCTGCTGCAGCCATGCTGTGCAGGAGTTGGGAATAGCGGCAGGACCCCCTCGTGGAGATGCAACATATGGCAACAGAAGGGTTTTTTATTAGCCAGATCACACCCTCAAAAGGCAGAAGCTGAGCTAGCAGAAGGCCCCTTCTGTCAGCCTAGCTGTCCCCAGACAAGGGGCCTGCCTACAGAGTGGTATCAGCGGGGGTGGTTATTTGTTTAACACCTAGTTGACATAGCTCTGCCACCACACTAAACAGACTGAGCCCCAGTCTCCTGGTGAGGGCCTTTACCAGTATAGCTCCACTACTACTGCTGTCATGGCAAAGCATTTGTAATGCAGACTGAACCTGAATTTAATTCAGGCAGAAAAAGGCAGATGTACAGCTCTGCATCCTACTTTGATCCCATCCAGATGCCTTTAGCATGACCCCTGGATTCCTGAGGGATAACAGCCCTTCTGGACTGTTAAATCTCTCCAAGAGCACCCTGATGCTCCACTGATTTCAACTAATCAGGGTTGAAGGATGGCTACACAGCAAAGACACGAGAGGGACAGCAGGAAAACAGTTAATTGTGTAAGTAGCTGCCAGCACGGAAAGGAACCTCGTATCCTGCTGTAGGAACATGCTTATTTCTATCCTACCCTGGGCCAGGAGAGCGTGGCACATCTCAGGGACACTTTCGAACAACAGAAGTGTTATCATGTTCGTGACTGCTCTGCCAAATGACCCCTTACAAGGACGAATCCAGATAGTACAGCTGAGCAGAACTCCTCCCTCTCTTCCCGCCCACTTCCACAGATGATTTCTACCCCTGCTTGAACTAGGCAGGCTTGGCTCTGTAGATAAAAGGAAACAGGAGGGCAAGTTAGTGCAGGAGGAGGAGACTTTCATTCCGTGGAAACAGGCACCGCTCTCACTTGACCACAGTACAGATACCTCGGGGATGAGCAACCCGGAGCGCACCGGCTCCGCTACCTCACTATAACACTACCTGGATGGTAAAGGCAATCAAAGGACAAGAACAGAGCCACAGCTGGTCACATCTGGAAGAACCTCTGGC
>NW_005841946.1:1024163-1026372 GCF_000455745.1 Alligator sinensis
TTTCTGGTGCTGGTTATGTTTGTTGTTAAAATTCTTTGTCCCTCCTGTATCTAAAAATGGCACTGATATCCTTATATATCACACTTGGGTATCTCAGTATCACCCAAGGGGGGTGGGAGAAAAATTTGTACTTGCAGATCTCCCGTACGGTGGCTCAAGCTGGAAATAAAAGTGACTGCTGGATATGCTCTCACAGCCCAGCGCACCTACAACAAGGAATCCCAATGATCGGAGTACCAATATCCCTCCGGCAATGGGGAACAATAAACGGCGGCTTCGTTAGACACTACTCGTTAGCTGCCCATCGGTCCGCTCCTAAAGAATGGAGGGCCGCCCCTGCTAACTGGATAATCTCCCCAAGAGTAGAGGCGCCTTTCTGTTACAGATCCAACAACACCGGAGCTTATAATAAAGCCACACCTGTAGGACACTACCCTCATTGCCTAACTACTCTAGATTATAGCCCCAATAGCACCAGTGGAATCCTGTTGGGTAATGTACCCTCTCTCAATTGTACAGGATTCATGGTCTACAACTTTTCTAAGGAACCTCATGTTGCTCTCATTGCAAACAGATCGGAATTTTACATTGACTCCAATTTTACTTCTTGTAATATATCTCGGTCCAGCAGGATAACAGCTGAACGTGGTCCGTCCTATACGATGCATATTAATCGAAAGTGCCGGATATGGCACAACACCTGTCGAGATTTGAGTACCCTTTCTGCCCCAGGCCTTTACTGGCTCTGCGGAAACAGGGCTCATAAAATCTTGCCCTGGAATTGGGTGGGGGCATGCACTCTTGGACGTGTTATCCCTGGTTTTGAAATGCATAGTACAATATATCTGGAACAAGTAAAAAATTTCAACCATCACATGAAAAGGGCGGTTAACCCCTTAGCTACCAGAAACACAGGGTTCCATCAATTTGTGAGAACCTTCATACCGTGGCTTGGAGTAAGAGAATTGGAACTAGCCATAATTAACATTTCAGCCACAATGGAAGCTATGGGAAATGCCACTGCGGATGCAATTCAGGCTCTGCAAGAAGAGATCTCCCAGATCTCACAAGTAACTATACAACACCGCGTAGCCCTAGATTACCTATTGGTATCCCAGGGAGGAGTATGTGCCTTAGTAAACTCCACCTGTTGTGTCTATGTCAATCAGGACATGCGAATTGAAACTGACATTCGTAAAATCCGAAGTCAGTTAAGGGTCTTACATCAGGTGGCCTCAGAAAATACTGACTGGGGTCTAAAAGAAATGTGGTCTTGGCTAACCTCCTGGCTCCCAGATTCCGGGGCCCTTGGCAAGAAAATCCTGTATGGAATATTGTTTGTCTTGATAGTTCTGATAATGTTTTATGTCTTAGTGCAACTGATCCTCTGCTGCGTGAAAGCCAGCAGGAGAAGCTTTAGCAAGGCAAGAAAACCCACAGCAGAGTCTAGAATAATGGTGTTACAAAAGTGTGAGCAGATTAAAAGAAAACATGAAAGGCTGCATGATGAAATAGAGGGGCTCATGAGAATAAAAATTTAAGGCTAAAGTGAGACTAAATAGTCTCAAAGGGGGGGGACTGTGGAATCAGAAAAAATATATGCCTTAAACTTTGACTATTTTAGTTATAAGATGACATAACCGCTTTGTGGAGAATTGCTGGCTCTGTATAGTAGAACAGATAAGAGAAAGTGTTTGTTCTTTGTAACTCCTCTGCAACTGCTTCGCTCACCGCGGCCTTGAAGATAGCAAAAAGTATGTACAACTCTGATTTGCAGGTGCAAGAAGGAGGTTTGTGAACTAACCTCGCCTCCCCCATTAGTTCCCATCCTGATTACAGCAAAGAAATAATGAAGTAATGTTATAGCCGCTTTTCATGCTAATTTCACTATATGATCACGTGAGTTGTAAGCAACTGTTAAAAAGTATATAAGCCTCCTGATTTTGCTCTTGGGGGGGGACCCCTTCCAAGTGCTTGGGAAATCCATGTCACTTTGGAATCCCCCCTACAGCTGTAGTTTCTTTTGAATAAAAGCTTCTGCTGACCTGACCCAAAAGCATGCTGCGTGTGTTTCCACGACACTTGCTAATATTCGAGCAATTAGATACTACAGTGGTACACGTTAAAGAAAACCCTGAAGAAGAGGTGGCATCGCCTAAATCTGATGCAGAAGCTGAGACAGATTGTGCATCTTTGCAACACTTTAAAT
>NW_005841946.1:1026382-1030442 GCF_000455745.1 Alligator sinensis
ATTAGCAGATGCCTTTTATCTTGGTCAGCAGCAAAAATGAGAGTGAGCCGCTTCGCATCGTCTACATTGTTGTGAAGGCGATAAATGTTTTTTGGCTGAGCAGAACACGATGCCATGAGTCAGGGCAGAAAAGCTGTTCATATCTCCTCCGTAAGAATGCCAAAGCACTCACGATTTGAATAACAAATCTCTGGTTAATTAAAACAACCACACATGGCTGCTTAAAGGTTACCTTCCCAGAAGACAGACCTTATGCTTTTAGCTTAGCAACAAATGGATCAGTTAGTATGGGTAAAACAGGGGTTTTTTTTTTTAAATCTTTGCCTGGAACTTGAACAAAACCAAATTATAAAACCTTTTTTGAAGCTTGGAAGAAATGTGCTCACGGGTTCCCTGAAATCCTCCTTTCTGCTTTTCTGAGAGTCAAAATCTTCAGAAGCTCCTAAGTGACTTAAGAGACATGGACTTGGAGGCACCTGTAAAAATGTCACCCCAAGTCACCTATGCCCAAAAAGCAAATGTGAGTATGAGAGGAGAGGAGGAAGCTGAAGTCCTCACAGGAGACTTAGAAGACAGGAGAGTTATGCCTGGCAAAGTCTCCAGGGCTTGGAGCTCAGTACTGGCTTGTAAAGTCAGAGGGCCAGATCTTCCAGTAGTGAAAACCAGTTGCTCCTTTTGAAGTCCAGCATATTTGCAATGACTTCAATGGAGGCAAGCTGGAGAATAATCCCTGAGGGTCTGGCTTACCATTATCCTGTCTTGCAGGAAAATTTGGCAATCTGCATATCTGAGAAGTCATCGGTGAGGATTTTGGCACTTGACCAAGGCTTGCCTTTGTGTCTCCCTTGTTCGTTGAGGGGTCCCTAGGATAGGGGGTTGACTAAACTCCCAAGGGAGAAAATTGTTGCAACTGTAAAATACCTCTTCAGCGTCAAGTGGTTGTTTTTTAGTCTCTCATATGAAACCTGTTTTAAGTGCATCAAATTAAAGCTGCCCATTTTGAGGATTTCCAACTGGGGGGCAGGGGGGAGCTAACTTCTTTTTTTTTAGTTTTTTCTTTAGAGATTGGGTAGACTGGGCTCTTGCCTTTCCTCCCAAGCTGCATATTCTACTTTCTTCTTCTCTCTCTTTTTAAATACCAAAGTTGAAGGACTGGGGAGACATTCATTGGTATCAAACGGATTCAAGCAAGCCAGGCATAAGTAATGGTGAGTTAGGCCATCTTTGAAGGTGGTGATACGTGGCACATGAAAGGGGTTGCTGATTTAAAATGAGGTGAGATTTGCACTCCCAGGTATTTGAATCCCTTAAGGGACCATAGGCATGGAAAATTCAGAGGTGGTCACTGGGGAGGTGCCTGGGGACATTGCCCTCTGTCTTGGCCAGATTTACACCCGCACCAAAAAAGACAGGTCGTAGGCCTCTGCGATAACTTTGAGGAATTGAATGGAGGCTTGTGTTTCACTGAGAGAAAGCAAGATGTCATCTGCGAAAAAAGCAATTTTATGTTCTTTATCCTGGATTGTGATGCCCTGAATCTAATTTAAGGCTTTTAAGTATTCTGCAATCACTTGCATTATCACAAAATCCCTTCCAGTTAACATGTTCAGAGTCAGGCACATATCTGAAAAGAAATAGCCATGCAAGAAGCCTTCCCCTTGATAGCTGAGACTTTCATGCAGACTTTGCAAAGGGTAATCTAAAACTTTTCTTGGCTGCAATTAAGTAAATCTTGTGTCCTACAGCAGTGAGATAATATCTCCACAGAAATGTTTTTTAAAAGTTTCCTGTTCCCATTGTATTCTCAATCCCCACAGGATAATATTCTCATTCACTAAAGTCCCGGGCCCCAAAAAAGACATAATTAAAACAGGTGCGAGTCAATGGGATTCCCCAACTTTTGTTTGGTTTTTTTGCTTAACCATTACTGCATATGCATTTTATTTGATTAGTCTGGAAAGTTGTTGGTGTTTAGCAAGACTGTGGTGGGAGGCCGGAGGAAGAAAGCAAGGTCGGTGAATAAACATGCAGCCCAAAAAAGCAGCAGCTTTACAGCATGTGGAGAGGGCTTGAGAACAACACGTGCTTCTAAGACTTTCAGTAAACCCTTCCATTTAATACATTTTTTCCCTGCACTGGCAAAGGTTTTCTCCATCCCCGATCCTCACTGCTAGTGTTTTGGCTCTTCTCTGTCAAAGGAAGTGTGGTCTCTCGATTAGAGATGGTACAGAAACCTAGCGTTGGTGAATCCTTTCCCAGCCCCGCTGCTGATTTAGCATGTGCCCTTGAGCCAATTATTCCGTCTTCCAGTCCTGCCTCGTTAGCAACTACCTACTATGTATAAATGTTTGTAAGCTCCTCCGCGGAGAGCTGCTGAACAAGTGCAAGTCGTTATGCAATTAGCCCTGAAATGCACGGGCAGATGTCTACTTTTGCTCTGCGTGAGCTTTGACTCCTTGATCTGTTGGCTGCTGGGCTTCGGAGTACATTTCACTGTGTTCCTGAGGGCATTTGGGGTCTAAGGCTTGTTTCTCTGGAGAAGGGGAGTGGAGGAAAATGGTCCATAAAATTTCCATTACACTGAAAAGCAAAAACATCTGTTGGAGCCTGCAATGACGTTGGAAGTGGTATTTACCCACAAGAAACTGGCATCTGGGCTGCTTAGACCCTCGGCAAAAGAACTCCCTCCTCTTCCTATGGAAAATAACGTGAAGGAATCACTGAGTCAAAACCTACCCCAGGCACTTGCAAGGCGGCAAATCACTTGGCTATCTTTATACAAAGGGCATACGCCTGTATTCTGGATGAGATGCATCTTGTGAAACTGCAGTCCAGCAGCAAACTGTCTCTAATAGCAAGTGTTACATAAAATCTGCTGCGCAGCAGCATTCATTTTTGGTAACTTGGATCTTTTAAAGGAGTATTGCTGATGGCCTTTTTCAGGAGGAGTATTAGCAGTGAGAAGGCATCCAGGGACCTGTAATGCCTCTAATCCCAGTAATACCAATTGCCAAGGAAGGGGGAATGGCCCACTCCTCTAGGCAGTAAGCTATGAATGGGGTCTGAAGACTTTCACTCATTCACCTGCCTTGCTAATGGGCTGTGCATGCCCCTGTCTCATTGGTTTTGCACCCAGAGCACTGAACAGCATCCTCTACACTCGAGAATTGGTTCTCAGTCTTTTTGGCCTCAAGGCATTCCTCCATGACTCTGGACTCTGATGGCATCCCAGCTGAGAAACACTGAGCTGGTGCCAGGAGAGGGCTGTGGGGACAGGACCTCACCCCGCCGTGCCCTGCTTTTTCCACCATCTGCCCCACACCTGATCTGTAGCTGATGGGGCAAGGACTGCCTCTCCCACTGTGGTGATGACCTGAGTCACCTGCACCGGAGGCCCTTCCCGCTGGCACCGAGAGCAAGGGAGGACCGAGGAGATGAGCCGGCCTGAAAAATACAGCTCAGCAGCCCCACGTCCACACGTGGCAGGGCAAACTTCTAGGAGCAGCCAGCGTGGGGAGGACTGGGGGGGCAGGGACCAGCCATGAGTGCCACTTGTCTGCAGTACACTAAGAATGAGTGAGGAAGAGCAATCATATACCTCCTGGCACAGGGGCTGGGCACCGTGGCACTCTTGGAAGTGCTGCATCACCCGCGTTGAGAATCACTGCTCGACAGGCACGGACTTCAAACTGATCTGTGATACAGGCGGTGTTTTCCTTTCATTGCCCAAGAGGCCTTGCATATCTGTTCCATGCACTGCTTCCCCCCTCACCCAGACCAGCTTGAGAGTGGTCCTGAGCCCAGGTCTTGGGACCTTCTTAGGTTGACTGCTGCTAAATGGAGGCTGAGAAGCTGGAGATGCTTACCCAGCTCCTTTAAACAAACCTTGCATCTGAGCACCCCATTCTCCCCAACTCATCCCCTCGCTGGGATGGAGATGCTGCTTACCTTGGAGGACGGCCAGGATAGCCGTGGTGGTAGTTCAGAGCTGGAGGAGTCCTCACAGAAGATGCTTGACTGGCAGCACTCTTTTCCCTGCAACCCTCCCACCCGGTCCCCA
>NW_005841946.1:1030473-1032928 GCF_000455745.1 Alligator sinensis
TGTGGCACTATCACAGGGAGCAAAGTAACAAGATGACCAAAGCCCCTTCTGTGGCATCGATCCTGGGGGGTGCTCTGCCAGCTTTCCTTCCACTTGGATTCTGTGTGGTGTGATTTATTAAAAAAGAAAAAGGGAAGGACAGCATGATCTAGAAATGGCAGTGGAAAATGGCTCCTCTTCCTTTTAAGTTATTTCCAGTGTCCCTGGAGTGGGGAAGGGGTCGGGGGTGAAGGAGGTTGTGACTCTGAGCAGGAAGGGGAAGGAAGGAGGGGTTCACCTGCATTAATAAAAGTCCCTGGAGGCTCCCACAGTGTGCTGCAATCCAAAAGGGGGGTTTAGCCACAGCCCAGGACCCCCTGGATCTGCCCCTGGCCACCATGTCTTCCTCAAGCACATGTGCATTTATGGGAGTGGTAGCAGTCCAGACAACTGGGTGTTGCATTTCCAACAATCTCATTTCCTTTAATCAGTTTCCTCCAGAAACCGACTCTTCCCGGGTTTCATGTCATAGATAGGCATGATAGACTGGCTCCATACCTTCATTTAACAAGTCTGTTGTGAAGCCCAGGCCCACCAAGCACCACTGTTGCTCAGCTTCTACCAACCTTTTTGTTTGGTGCAACCCTTGGAGGAGGGCAGAGTGCCAGAGCTCATTCACGACTTCCTCGCTGTCTCATCATGGCTGTGGGGCCTTCAGAGTTCTTGTGGAACAAATACAGACCGCTCAGATCTGCACTGTGATAGCTATGAAGCAGCAAAACTCATTCCTTGAATGATTAAGCGCATGGCACCTGGATTTGATTGCGGGGTTTTTCCACCGCTTTGAACCTAGGGTGGTCATGGACATCTGTGCTGCCTAGAAGTAAAGCACTTCCACGTAGTTCTCAATAGTTCAGCGAATTAAATGCCTCCCTAGGAAAGACTGAGCACTATCGATGATGACATCCTGGATTACACGGACCTTTTAATTTTTATTACACGTGGCATTTCTTTTTTTTCCCTTATGCCAGAATACAGTATGCAAGTCTCAGGGTTAGTTAACGATGTCGAAGTCTGCAAAAGGAACGAGTGCAAATGCAGACCCATCTTTGTGGGGTGGTCTGTGGGTTAAAAAGAAAACAAAACCAAAACCAAAGTCAACAGACTTCTATGAAAAATCATCTCACTTGTCCAGCTTGGTTGACTTTTTGGCCATCGCAAAACGGATGGGACAGTTTCCAGCTGTGGGAAAGGAAATAAGGTTAATGTTCATGTTGTGGTCACTGCAGCCCAAAGGGGCACTAACATCAGCTTGGACTGCAGACTGATACCGGATCATCGAGTAAATCTCCAAAGTCTGTGGAACCCTCAATTGCATAATAATTTTGACAGAGCACTGCTGTTCTGAGTAGCTGCTACATCTACTGGCTGTCCAAGCTACTCAAGTAGCTGTCAGAAAAGATTAGGTTTGATCAAGACCAGTATGTTTCTAAGTGGTTTGTCCCTACAAGATTTTCTCTTGCATTTATGGAAGAACTTCTTAAGAGGCAGACTGCAGAGGAAGAGGAGGGAGGGGATGGAGGAAGGTGAGAAACCAGGTTTAAAACAAACCTGGAATCCCTGTTGGATAATGCAGCGGCCGTGTTGTGCCAGGGCTCCTTTGTGTGGGTCTGGCTGAGCTACGCTCTCATGAATTATGTAGCCATAGCCGTACCTCCTGTAGAGCTCTTCTAACACTGGGGATGGCTTCTGTGCCCCAACCCTGTCCCCCTACTATTTGCAAAGAGGAGGACAGCCAAGGGAAATAGAAGGCAGCCAGGGCATTTAAACATCTTAAGTTCAGTAGCCAGGCAGATTTGAATGATATAGGACAGGCTCCTTTGCTTGGCTTGCCTGTCTGCAAATCCATTGCCACATAATCACTGCACTGGGCTGTTTCCTTTCCCCCACCCTCTTCCCTCTGTATTTTGTTTCGGGAGGTGCCAGGAGCCCATCCTTTCTCCCTCCCGATAAAACTGGTCTCTGGGTCCAAACGTTGTGACAAAGCTCCTATCTCTGCCTAGCAGCCTGCACCAAAAACTCGGATCCAGGCTTCAACAGCTTGGACCCACCTCCCAACTCCGCAGCTTGAGACCATCTCTAGGTATAATCAATCCCGACTGTTCCCATGTGTGTTTGCCTCTAAAAGATGTATGTCTGATGGTATCTGTATTTGCTTTAAATTACATCAATTGCCATTTTTCTAAATCCCTCTATCAAAGAAACCCTCTTTGCCCTCCCTGCTAAATATCTTGCACTGGAACTTCAGGGACCAGAGCAGATGTAGTGCAGTGCCCTTGTCCAAACTAATGATTTGTTTCTGGCTGAGAACACATTACCATCAAGGGGGTTTTAATATTCTGCAGAGTTTAGTGGAGGCCAATAGTGTGGGAGGGGGTGGTTAGAAAGGCTTTGCCAAGATGTTTATGCAGCAGGA
>NW_005841946.1:1032959-1036919 GCF_000455745.1 Alligator sinensis
GCAGGAATGTTATTTATGTAAATCTGGAAGCACTCTTGAAGTGATAGCCTTGCTCTTGCATCTCAGACTTTTCTCATTAAGTCGTTGATCTTCCTTCAGAAAAAAAAAATCCCTCTGAAAACCTAAAACTGTACCATGAAAAGTGCTTGGAAAAAAATGTTTACTGCACAATTGCTCCAAGCTACCCACATTATACAGACCACGGCCCTTCCTTGAAGAACGCAGGGGTAGCGACTGATTCCGGGTTTCAGACCTCCTCTCCCCATCGCTCCAATCTGCCTCTTTTTTTCCTTGTAGATCAGGCTGTTACATGGGCCCAGACCTGATTTTTTTATTTCGGTCGATCTTAAAACGAGCCCGTTTTCATTGAAACAGGCGGTGCACAAACGTGAAGTTCAACAATAAAATCCAGAGAAAATCTGAATAACCAAAACCTACATGCCGGGGAGAAATCACAGGGCCTGGTCTACAAACGGTTTCTTTTTAACCAGCGCGAGGCACCGCAGAAATCCTCTTCCTTGCATGCAGCGGCTGTATTCTGCCGAGAGCCAGCCTGTGCTTCTGAGCTTTTTGGAAAGACTTGCTCTCCTTGTAAAGTTTTTAACATGTTTTATACATTTCCTCCCGGTAAATAGCACAATAAATAAATGACACTTACGGCGTTGTCTGTTTAAAAACAACAGCAAAATATACGTTGTGGAGAAGGTCAGCGGAGTAGCGAGAAGGCTTCAGTGTGTAGGCATCGCTGTATTAAGGAGTTTTTCCTCTTGGACAGGAAACTGGATTAAGGCTAAGGCATTAAAGGAGCAATGGTGGTCACAGTACAACCCACTAAATGGGTAAGGCCGGAGGCACATCTAAGATGAGGGCTGTGGTTGCTCTATCTTCTGGTTTTTTAGTATAAATGTATGACTCCTGGGGCCTATGGATCCCAAAATGTGATGCTTCACTAAGGTTTGAGTGCCCGGTACTATGGGACCTGCCTGTATTAGGCAGGAAGGCTGTGGCAGTCTGTGCTGGGTTCCCACCCCGTATGTTAAATGCAGCTTTCATGGTACTGGGAGGTAGCGACAGAGACTATCCATGGACACAGAGGGGTAATGTGGGGATGACCTGCGTAGACAATGGAGGTAATTAGGTCATATGGAGAAAGAGCGCTTGGCTGGCTACTGTTCTGTGCATGCATGAGATATGCCCAGCATCTCCTGCGCCGTGACCTATTACACGTGGACACGGAGGGTGCAAACTTCCGGATCTTCCCAATCTGTTGTTATCCACTCTGAAATGAAAAGAAGCTCAATGAGAATGGGAACCGTATTGCTTGAGGGCTTCTGCTATTCAGCACAGGCTTACTCTGCAAAGCAGCAGGGCCACAAGTGGTAGTGACCGCCGAGCTTGTTGTAATTTTTTTAGCTACCAGATAAAACTCCTCCTCTTAGAAGTAGGGCTGGAGGAGACCAGCAGAGGAAATCTAGTCCAACCGCTTGCCTGAGGCAGGATCATCCCTATCCAAATTTGGCATAAGCTGATCACATTTACCAAGGCGAATTCCCCTGTGTGACATTAACGGCTTCTGCAAATACAGAGCTATGTTCAGAAGCTAGGATTCACTCTCAATCATCTTTGTGCCAGGATGGTGTGTGATTACTGGACCAAAGGAAGAGACGGTTAGCGCAGAATGGTATTTATCTGTAAAGGCAATGGGGATTCATTGCATCTACTGACATGCATCCTCCAGCCAAGAGTCCTGACTCATGTCTACGTAGGACCGCAGATGTCCTGTTTCGGACTGATGTGAGCAGCAAGGTGAAAGACTGCAGAGCCACAGACTCCTAGCAAATAAACAGAGAAAATTGCTTTTCTGCATAAAATATGCTATTAACTGTGGACTGATGTATATTGAGAAAGCAAGCCCTTGTGATGAGTGATTGATTGATTGCTGTTAGCATGATCAGGAAAGGGACCCCATTCATGTAACAGCCTCTCACGGACTGCTGCAAAGCTCAGTTTGCTTGGCAGGGAGCGCCAGCAACTTACTCTAGATAATGGACCTCATTTGCCCTGTTGGGAATTTGTATTGTTTGCGGCACCAGGAGAACTTGAAGGTACCAGAACTTCTCTGCATCGCAGCCAGTCTAATAGTGAAATAGAAGCAGCTGTCCAGATTTCTCAGATCCTTTCTCCTAAAAAAGAAAAAAAAAAAGGCACGTTGGGATAAAAATAACTCATAAGCTGGAGTAATGCAGTGCCATAAAGTGTGGCTGGCATCCCCATCTCGTCGTTCATGTCCCATTTCTTCTGGACTTTCATGTTTATAGCAATTCTTTGGAGCTAATGGGAATGGAAAAGGTGACACCACACTTTAAAAAGTGACAGCAACAAGCCAAGTGCTGAGGTTTGGTGTTACCACTGTCACACTGAACTCCAGAGTTAGTATAACGAAGGGTCTGCTCCGTTTGAGATTCTGCAGATTTTGCAGAAAACGCAAAATAAGGGATTGTCCGCAAAATCAACTTAAAAAAAAAAGGTTAATAAAAATAAAACGCTGGCTCCCCAGTGGGAGCCAGTAGTCCTCATTGCCATTGCAGCCTGGCCTCACAGCCCACCTCAGGGGTGGTGGGGTGGGGGAACCACCGGGGTGCACAAAGGGCAGCAGTTGCCTGGCAGAGGGACGCTTTGCCTGGCTTCAGCTGCACTAAGACAGTAGCTTCCCCCTCATCTCTCCTCCCCGCACCAGGACATAGTCACCTCTCTTAATGGCTTGTTTGTATTCAGGTAAGCATAAATTAGTCATTCTGAACTTTTTGTGCAATGCTACATATAATTTACTTTGTGTGTATCGTGTATGAGCCCATCATACGTTTGCTATTTATACCACGACCAACCCACAACAATTAAGTTTCTCCGCAAATTAAGTAGACCCCGAAGGTAAGCACAACATAAGGTCTCCTTAAACTGCGAGGATGGATAAAAGCTTCATCCATTCTTAATTTTTTGGGGAAACCTCAACAGCTCTAAATCTTAGGCTGCCTCTTGAGCCCACTGCTCTTCAGCAGAGGAGGAAGGAAATATTGACGGATCAGATGAGCGTGGATTCACTGGTGGAACTAGAGAGACGTATGCCAGCTGTGGATCTGTTCTGTAGCCCCAGCCTCAAAACTAAAATGAGCTTTCAGACCAGAATTTTAAAAGCAAACTAGATGTATTTTTATTACACGCTTTCTTCGTCATCTTTTTTTTTTCTAATAGGCGTGCGACCAATTATCTGAGCTTTCCCCCCAGGGATTGTTATTGAAGAGAACAGTCAAGGATGTACCTGGGCACATCTAGGACTCTGAAAAGAGGGGCACACAAGGTATGGTGCTTCATCATGTATTTTTGTCCAGTTAAAGGTAAACTAGAAGGCTTACTCATCTGCTAGAGGCCTAGTGCTGTATTATTCAGTTTAAGATCAAGATGAAAGCAAACGTTATTGGAATGCATCTTACCAACAATTTGCTAGATCAGTAGGGGTGAACCTTTTTGGCAGGCCTGCCACAAACTAGCCCCTCCCCAAGTGCCACTCCAATCCCCTTCCCTTATCCAATTCATAGATGCTCGAGTCGGAAGGGACCTCAACAGATCATCGAGTCCGACCCCCTGCATAGAGTGCTGGGGTCAGATGACTGCTGCTCTGCTTTCTGCTCCCTGCCCTGTGCTCCCTGCCTTATCTGCTGCTCTGCTTTCCACTCTGCCTGGTACTATACTGACTGTCCATGCCCTGATCTGCCACATGCCACAACCATAGACTGCCCATGCCACTCGTGGCACCTGTGTCACAGGTTGGCCATCCCTGGGCCAAGCTTTATATATAAAGCTTAAAAAAAATCACAACAAATTAATCAAAAGATATTACTGCATTAGTCCAGTAGCAATTATATTTAAACTAATGAATTGCCCATCAAGAATGATTTGGGGGGG
>NW_005841946.1:1038393-1048643 GCF_000455745.1 Alligator sinensis
TGGAGGACCCAAGGGGACAATTGGCCAGTTTCTCCCAGAGGCGATCATGGGACACCAGATCGAAGGCTTTTTTGAAGTCAAGATATATGACATCAATCTCTTCTCCCTTGTCCAGGTGATAGGTCACCTGGTCGTAGAAGGAAATGAGATTGGTCAAGCAAGACCTACCCGCAACAAACCCGTGCTGGCTATCCCTTAAGATGTTGGCGTCGGCCAGTCCATTAAGGATGGCCTCTTTAATAAACTTTTCTAAGATCTTCCCCGGGATAGAAGTCAGGCTGATGGGCCTATAGTTAGCCGGATCCACTTTCCTCCCTTTCTTGAAGATAGGCACCACATTGGCCTTCTTCCAGTCTTCGGGCACTACACCAGAGCGCCAAGAGTTTTCAAAGATCCGTGCTAGAGTCTGGGCTATGATGCTCGCCAGCTCCTTGAGTACCCTGGGGTGAAGATTGTTAGGGCCAGCTGACTTGAAGGTATCCAGCTTCTCAAGATGTTCCTTCACAAAGTCAGCATCAATGGAGGGCAGGGGATCACCCTCACCCAGACTTCCCTGTCCCGTAGCGGGCATGGGCGTCCCATGGGACTGATGAAAGACCGACGCAAAGTACCTATTTAATAGGTTGGCTTTTTCCTGGGCGTCAGTTGTCACAGGGGATCACCCTCACCCGGACTTCCTGGCCCTGTAGTGGGCATGGGCGTCCCATGGGGCTGATGAAAGACTGACGCAAAGTATCTATTTAATAGGTTGGCTTTTTCCTGGGCATCAGTTGTCAGTTGCCCCATCTTTTTCAGCAGGGGTCCAATGTTGCCCCTGCGCTTCCTCCGGCTCCCCACATATCTGAAAAAGGACTTTTTATTGTCCTTGATGCTCAAAGCTAATTGGAGTTCAGTTGCAGCCTTGGCTTTCCTGGTATGCTCCCTACAGGACCGGACCAGTGCAGAATAATCCTCCTTGGAGGTGACTCCCATCCTCCATCCTTTGTAGGCCTTTCTTTTTAGCCTCAGGAGGTCTGCTAGGTCCCTGGAGAGCCAGGGGGGCTGCTGTGCCCTCTTGCTGCCTTTCCTCCGAGATGGAATAGACTTAGTTTGTGCATTGAGGATCGCTCCCTTGAGGAGCAACCACTCCTCTTGAACTCCCCTCTCTTAAGAACATCTCTTATTCCAAATCATAAAACAAAATCTAGCCTTCTAGAGCTTCTTGACAGTGCATTCAGTACTTCGCTGTCAGTCATTTCCACAATGGAGATAACAACTCATTTAATATTATCACACCTGAGTTAAGGTTTTGAGCTAGAGCTAATCGTAGTCTGCATAGTGAAAAAGAAGAGAGACATTATCAGGAATGGCTGGCAGACGGCTGAGTCACAGAAGAATGATAGCTTGAATGGTGGAACATCAAGATCATTAAAAAGAAGAGGGTTGTTAACACCTATAGAGTAAAGAAAGATTAATAGGAATCAGGTACATTGTGAGCCATGAAATCACTGCTGCCTGAATAGAAATGCTGCTCTACTTCCCAGGCACTTGGTTTTCAAGTCTGGGTGAAGCAGGAATCAAAGGAGGGGGTGCAACTGTACCACTGCACCCCCCTGGATCTGTTCTGGGGGGGTATCCTCTGGCATCTTTAAACCACTGAGCTGCAAGTTCATAGTCTGGGGCAAGTTTGGTTCTCAGATGATCTGTGTTACGTGGCTCATTCAACAGAAGGCTCCAAGGATGAGAGGTGAGAGGGACTCACACTTTTGCACAGGGTGGACTGCAGCACAATAGAGGCTTGTGTCTTGGACGCTTCTCTTCCCATTTGCCATTATATAGAACAACAGTCTCTTCCCCCACACCCCTTCCCTCCCTACAGTGCTATCCAGGACTTAAAATCCCTGTTCCAAGTTGCGATTGCATATTTTTATGGCAACGACAGTAACAGCTCTCCTGAAAGCGAAACATTAGGAACATGTGTAGTGCACTTTTTTTTTTTTACCTGCTTTAATGTGGTTTAGCAGCAAGAAACAGTCCAGTGTCTTGCAGCCAGGCAGCTCCCTACAGGCCAGTGGAAAGTGCTTGGGCTACCAGAGAACACAATTTAAGCGCCTTGTCTAGTCACTGATGTGCACGGAGGACAACTAATCCATATGACAAAGCCCACCCTGGGTTGTAACGCCACTGACTGCTTTTTTAATAATTGGGATGATGCTGCCTTGATTCTTTTGCAACAGCCAAGTTGCAATCTGTCGTGGCCCTCCACGTGAGGACAAACGGGCTCCTTCATGCACCTCGAATCTTCTGCCTGTTTACTGAGCCCCTGCAACCAGTTGCTGCATGCCAGCTTCTATCGGATGGTAAAAACTCCAGTGATCTCAAGCGTCAGGCAGAGACTGCTGTAATGCAACAGTGGTCCATCATGTTGCAGGGTTTTTGGTTGTAGCCGTGTTGGTCTAAAGACACAGGCAGGGAAGTTTTGGGATAGATGTGATCTCTCGGTCTAATAAAAGATATCCCATCTACCCAAATCAGCTTGCCTACCAGTGTTAAACCATGCTTCCTTCTCCTGGGCCGTAGCTTTTACTGTAAGGACAGGCATTATGGCCTAGAGTGCGTGACACCAGCTGCTGCCTAGGGAAATCCTTGTCTGTCCCTGTATTATACATCATAAGAGCAGCAGCCGTGGACCGCAGCGCGAGCTAGGGCCCACCTCTGCACCTTCATGACACAAATAGAAACAGAGGCTGCAGCGTGAGGAACGCCCCTCGAGAAATGGAGCCTGTGAGAACCATATGACACATCTGAAATAATTAAGGGAATGTGCCCGGTTTCCTTCAGTGAAGCTTGTGAGCCACCCCCAAAGTTCACTTATTATGTAGAGATTTACTGCTGGGATCCTAATTTTTCACAGCTGTAAGCAGAAGACAAAGGGAGGTGGAAGAAAGACAGACTTAAGTAGGAAGGAAGAGGTGTGTGATCAGAAAACCTTTGGCAAACTAAGAGGATTAAGAAAGGCCCCAGTGTTCTGGTTTTAGGTCCTCTGAGTTGGACTAATATCATGGATTAAGTGTGTGTGGCTAAGAGGAGGAAAATACCTCATTAAAAGTGAGCGGTTTGGGTTTAGGCTTGTAAGACAATGGCTAAAGCAGCTCAGCTGGAACTGGCTCACTTCCTTCATTCTTTTTTTTTTTAAATATCCCCTTCTCCCTCTTCTCCTTCCCTTTCTCCCCCCGAAAACCTAAAAATGCAAATGACTTGTTTGCAAAAGTATTATTTCCTGTCTGTGTCTCTCCACTTGGTGTTGCTGTTGTTTGGTCTGACTCATGGTTTTTTAGAAATGACAGTTTCCAGGGAAACTTCATTAAACTTAAGACTTCTCGTGGTCATATTCTTCTGAACTCTCCCCGCATGACTGTCACCCTGAACGTGGCTGCAAGAACCGGTTGGTAGTCATACCAGTCGTTACAAATTCTTCTTTTTGGAAGAAGCTTTATTTTTTTTTAATCTACATTCTTATTCTTTGGGAAAGAACAAATGGAGGAGACAACTATAGAGGCAAGTGTATCCTAGTGGGAGCAAAACCTGCATTGCAGAGAGAGGGAATCCTTCTTCAGGGCTAAATTCTGCAGTTCCCATTCAATTAAAACTCCCTTTGAAATCTATTGAGCTTTTTGCTTCTTCAGGTTACTTCTGGATCTGGTTCGGTACCAGCACAGAGACATCCGTTTATATGTGAAACCTGCAGCTATCCATTGCTGTTTCTTTTTTCCTCTCTCTTTCACACAACCAACTATATACTCAGCAAACCTATTGTACCTTTACCAAAGAAGGTGGCCAAGAAATGCTGCAGAAATCAGGAGTATCTTTCTCGAATGTGTGGTGCACAGCAGTGAAACACATGAGCCATCTCGGCACGCTTATATTGAATCTGCCATTTATCTCACTAAGGGTGATTTTCTTTCTCAGTTTTTCCCTCCCATAAATGTTCTCTGATAGTTAAAGGGGCTTATTAGCAATTCCTACGTTACAGAGTAAGAGAAGGAGAAGAGTAATATGGCAGAGGGGGCAATGATCTCATGAGGTCCCTTCCAACCCCTAACATCTATGAAATCCCAATTTAAATACCATTCGAGGAAGAAACTCCAGGGGGGAAGTATTTTTGCAGGAGGTGAGCACAGCCTCTCTCCACCAGCTCTGGATGGATCGCCGATCTTTTGTCATAGCTGCATAGTACCAAAAAATTAAAGGAAGGTTAGAAGACTTTGGTATTTAGGGAAAGGGTGGCGTATAGGGCTCGGGAGAGACCAGAAGAAACCAGGTGCCCACAAACAAATGAGTCTGGTAGTTGGGGTGTAGCATCAGGAAGAAAAAAAGCCACCTCTGCTACTGCACAAACTTCCTCGGCTGAGCAGGTCCCTGTCCCTCCTGATGACAACCTGTGCAAGCTTGCTTCCAATAAAATCCGTGGCCAGCCCTCCACTGATGTTATTAGGGGCAGGAGCAAGCCGATCCCTCAAACGCCGGCCCTTTTTCCACAGAAGCTATCTTGCCGTGACCTGAGCTGCCTCTTGCTGGACCTTCCATCTGGGCAGGCAGATTGCTTCATTTCCATACTGAAAGCAGAATGGCTTTTTCTGAAAGCGACTCTCTCAGCCGTAGCATGTTGCCAATGGAAAAAATGACACGAAAATAAACCGTTTCGGAAAAAAAGCAAAGGCGGCTTCCAAAAAAATCCCTTGCTAGAAAGAAAGTCTAGACATCTGCACAAGGTGGAGGCAATAACAACCAAAAGGAACAAATTAAATTGTGGTTGAGGGGCGAATTTTCTCTTTTGACTGTAAGACAAAAGAAACCAAATTCCCTGTTGTAGAGAGCCGTGTTTTAAGGCTACCTTAGGCCAACTGAGGTCCCATTAGACTCATGTGAACTGGAAATGGAGTTATACAACTGCGGCCACTTGCAGGGCTGAACTCAAGACCACACACAACTCCGCGTGCAAAGCGATGACGTTTCGGTGAATGGTATTAAGGAGCAATTCTGCTCTTGGCTGGAATAACGGAGGTAGTGCATGCCTCTCTAGTCCTGCCCTGACAATATGCTGCCCCCGGGAGAGAAAGCAAATTACCTCCATCCTAGTTCAGGCATTTGTCTCTCCGCCAAAGCCACTAACAGTGTCACCTGGTGCCCATTGTGGCTGTGGCTTTTTAAAAACTACAAAGCAATGATGTTTTCCTCTCTTCTGGTTGCTGGCAAAACTATAAGCTGTATCCTGCCATCACTCCATTGGACCTTAGGGGACCGTAGTTTCACGTTGTTGTTACAGGCTGATGTGGGTGCACAGTTCTTAGAGGATACCTATACCTGGCCATGTAACTTAGGGGGTCCAAAGAGGCCGCACAGTCAACATCACAACTGCCAGCGGCTTCAGTAGGATTTTTCTGGAGGTGCAATTGAAAAACAATACAAATGCCATTTTCCAAAACACGCCTTTCCCTTTCTCTGTTTGGAGATTCATTACTGTTTCACGTATGACTCATCTTGTAGAAACTGAATGCGTCTTCCGCAGTCATGAATGCTTCAAATAAGAAAAGCAGGTATCAAGCTTTCTGCTCCAGGAAATAAATCAACCCCCGATACCTGGAGCTGCTGTATGGATTGATTGTTCCACTGCGGGATGCCCCATAGCGATGTCTTGTCTGGCATTTACCAGATACAAAACACGGAGTGAGATAAACCACCGATCTTCATCGAATCTGCTGTGGAAATTCCTGTGTTTCTAATGTTGTCTTTGGCTAATAAGCAATTTGAGAGGTAAAGAGGATGTCCTGGGGGCTGGTGTTTCTGAAAGATCACATGGCACTTGGGTTAAGAGTGTGGACATTTGTGCCCGTGTCCTGGCTAAGTCCCAGCCTGCACAGTTATGTAAAATTCCCCCGGTCGTTCCAGTTGTCACCCATGCTTTCCTTCACTTCCCTGGATTAACTAGTGCTGAGCACTTTGAAATGCTCACCATGCTCCATACCAGAATGGCTGCATTTCAATGGCCAGGGAACGTATTTTCTATAAGAACATTTAGTCAATACTCAGGGATGCCGCTTGATAAAAGCTGCTACAGAACCACAAAGGTTTGGGAGGCGCCAAGCGGGGATTGTCTGTTTTACCATTTCTTTTATTTTTATTGGATATGCATCTAGCTGGGATCATCTAGACCCAGCCCTCTTTCCTGCCTATGCAGGGGGTCGGACTCGATGATCTATTGAGGTCCCTTCCGACCCTAGCATCTATGAATCTATGAATCTATAATGAAGCAACTTAAGTAAATTTGATTTGCTTTGCTTTTTCTGCATGTTACTTGAAGATGCATGCACGTGCTGCCAGCCCTATAAATCTAAGCACTTGGAGTCTCTATTTCACCACCAAGCTTGAGATTTGTCATCGTTACTGCATTGTATGTTTAACTGTACAGGTTCAACTGAGCTCCCGAAGTCCTAATCCAGCAGGCCTTGGGCTTTGTATAAAATCTGGCCAGGGGTCTTTGAGGCAGGAGCTATTTTGCTTGTTCCAAAGTCCCAAGTCAAGAGCCTGGAAAGTTGTCCCCAGCACAACAACCGCATCTTGCACCTTGTCAGACAGCTGGTTACGAGACATTTTCTATGAAGTCTCCCTGCCTCTAGAACTTGCTCCCTCTTTCGTGATCTGTTGTAGCCCTAGATTTGGCATCTTATAAGTAAGGGCAAGTAGCATTTGTTGGATTAGGAAATGTCTTCATGGTTGTGAAACAGTTGTGAGAGTTTGGGTTGGCTTTGATTCGCCCTGCTGGAGTCGGGGAATATATTATTCCTTGTTCCTAAAGTCTTATATATGGCCTGTCTGCCATGGTGATGTGGCACATATAAATAACATGCAAATGAGAAACCAATATGCCATAAGAAGAAGAAATACACGAAATATCACCCCACAGTGATTAGCTCAACACATTTTTTCCCAGCATTGTGCAAATATTAAACACCCTGGTGAAGTATGAAAGACTGAATCATGCACAACCACAAACTAGACTTACTGTATCAACCACAAAGAACAATACAAACCGAACAAGGACAGAGATGGAAAAACCAAAGAGGGATGTATCTATATGAACAATTGATAAAAAGGTTCTGTGTTATTTCCATATTAACCCATCTGTTTCTTCCTCCCAAAGTCCTTTTGATGTTTGTTTTGATGCTAATTTCCTAATTGATGTGACTTCATCCTGTCCTTATGGGTGAGGTATGGTGTAGTTATTTTAGGTGAACAAAACAAGGACATGGAGTACTGAAAGATTCCTCTGCTCTTTATCAACTCTTTCTTTCAAGTCTTAAATGCCCTTCTTTTCCTTTTTATTCTATAATGGCAGAATCTGCCTCTTCACTGTTTACTAATTAAAAAGTTATTTGGTAAAGAATAAGCATATTGTCCTCGCTGTGGTTTGATCTATTGTTATCAGGGCTCCATGTTGTTACAGATGAGATCAAAGAGTTTAATTTATGATGGGTGGATAGGTCAAGTTCAGTCGGCTGAAGCAAATACTGTGCAATGAGAATGGGCTAATAATAATGCCTTTAAATGTAGAAGTTGCTCAGACAACAAGCTTTGCCTTGATCACGACTACAGTCCCGCTTGCTCTGCTTGTGAGTCAAGGAGCGAAGAAGTGGTCATCGTGAATATAAAAGTATGAAGACAGCTGGACGTAGTCTAGCAACCCCCCTCCCCACAGTGCGATCTCCCCAGAGGATAATATAACCCCAAAGGAATCCAAAGTTCAAGATAAAGGAGGAGTCCTGGGAGCGAGGTTGCATGGTTCAAACAGTCCGATTCACAGCTTTGCATCGTGTTTGTGCGCGGCTTGCACTTGCCCATGCTCTACACAACTTCAAACTGTCCCTGTGCTAGGCTTGCAGCCAGCCATTCTTAATTAAGACCTTAAACTGATGCTGCTAACCTTAATAACAGATGAGAAATGGAGGTGGGGGAGGAGGGGATCACATTTAGTGGGTCTGCTTATGGTCTCTAGCCACAATATTTTCCTTGAACTCTGCTCACAGAGAAGCAGGCTCAATTATTTTCATTTCATCTTTATTACATGCTAATGTGAGCACAGTGATGAAACTGAGAAAGGGAGGCACCTCTCTCTTGTGCTTACAGAAATGACACATGCGATGAGGAGCACGGGAGCAGTTTCTGTGCTCGGTCATTATATGGAGTGCGCCAGTGTGTGTGCATAGTTGATATAGCTGGATAGGTTCCCCGTGCACCTTCCACCGTGAGCCTGTGATCTGCTCTGGGGCACAAAAGTACCCATGGTTTGAAGCCGTGTAGTCTAGTGCCCAGGACACTATCCTGGCAGCCCTGGGGCCTGGTTTCTATTTTGGACTCTTTCATTGATCTGCTGAGTGACCCTAGGCAGGTCATTTCAACTCTGTGTGCCTCTGTTTCCCTTTGTACTCTTGGCTTTTTGGCTGTCCTAATTAATGTGGGCCAGGGACTTCCTTGCACTCTGTTTCTAGCAAGCCTAGCCCAATGGGCCGGATGCTATCTGGCGAGGGTGCTACAGTCATTGCACCTAAACCAAGAAATTAGTGGCACCTAATGTCTTGTGTCAGGGCCAGTATAAAGTGTCCCAGCTTAGTGGGGGACACCAGAAAGACAATGGCTATTTTCTGGACCTGCTTCATCTTTGTTTTCTATCTGCTAAGTCCTACTAGATTGATTTCCTCAGTGTGCCGGTTCCTTTCTTTGGAACAGGGCCACGAATTTAGGTGCCAATTGCTTGTTCGGGCACGCCAAACTGTGCTTGCCCCTTGTTGTCGGAGACCTGTGTGTTCTCCTGGGGTGTCGTCTTCCACACACTGTTTCCTACACAGCGGTGCAGGCACCATGAGAAGCCAGCGCTGTGTTTTCTACCAACAATAAATAGCCATTAGCAAGCAGATGGGAGCGATGTGATGGCATTTGTACAACAGATAGATTTGCTAATTGGAATGATTATGGAAGCATTTCACAGGTGCTCATCACCAAAACCTTTTTGGTGCTTGTTTGAAAGGTTGGGTAATTTAAGGGTTGTATTTGGAAGCTTCCCCAAATGGAGCTCTCTTGAGGTTTGGAAGAGTTCAGGCAGCACTTTCCCTTTTACTGTTTTCCATATGTCTGCATTTCCTGGTTCCAGCTGGGAATGGAAGTGTCAAAATAACCACAGAAAAATGACTTGCAGGGGATTTCTGGCTTGATTGGAAGAACGTAGTGTGAGAAATGCCAGGAGAAGGGAGTAGTGACACAACATTTTTCTTAATATTGTAAGGCCAGATTCTCTTCCTGGGATCTAATTTTTGTACCCCATTTAAAAAGAAATTATGGCGTCTATGATACCTAGCATAGCATAGGAAGAACTTTCTGACTGGGAGGTGGTCAAGCATGGAAACAGGCAACCTAGAAAAGTTGTGGGATCTCCCCCACCCTGGACATTTTCAAGAACAGCTTGTACAGACACTCAGCTGGATGGTTTAGCCAGGGATGATCCTGCCTCAAGCAGGGGACTAGACTAGATGACCTCATGAGGTCCCTTCCAGCCCTACTTTCCTATGATACCTGACCAGTCCAGCACCAGATGGTAATTCTGGTCGTCATTCTCACTTGGTTGAAAACTGCTTGAAAACGGGTGGTAAAATGCTGATCCTCACCTGCTTTGCTATATTGAACTCACATTTCAGGAATGTAGTTCTTCATAGTCACGTAATGGCACTGCTGAAACACTGAACCCTGTACGACATTTCAGCTAGAATGGACAATTGCCACCACCAGACTAGAGTAGATATCAAGTTGGGTCTACTCAAGTTTCATTCGCTCCAGTGTATACAAAGGATAAACCCTAATATTACAATAGTTAATGAAGACTGGCCTCTTAGGACAGGGAATTCTGTCATGGTGGTGTCACAACCCAATGTTTTTAGTGCCTCGGCACGATTTGGCGCTCCTCACCAAGTTGCAGCGACAGATCCGTAACAAATCCCGAAAATCCACGCCTTGTCTAAGCCACCAAATAAAGGATTAGTTGTTGTCGACTTGGGAACAAGACAGTTACAAGTTATTCCCTTACGAAAAAGCAATGCCACTGCTGTTATTTCCGCCTTAACTGCTGTATTTGCCACCTGGCAACCTCCTCATGAGACTCAGTCTGATGGGGGACCCCCTTTTAACTCTAACGCTCTAGACAGATTTGCTCGTCTTCACAATGT
>NW_005841946.1:1050670-1070146 GCF_000455745.1 Alligator sinensis
GCTAGTGATTGGCTTGCTAGCCGTATAAAATTCTGTGCGACTTCCGCCCAAGTCGGAGAACTTTGAGCGCGCTGCAGAGTGCCTTTGAAGATTCCTGACTTGCGGCTGAGCTGACCGATAGCCTGATCACCTATCGATTCTTCTCCCCGTCACCGAGCGCAATCCTTTGACGTACCCTTTCCCTGCTGGCCTGACTCGTGTACAGATTCAGTGGCCTGAGCCTTGCCCGCTGGAGCAACTCGTGTAGTTGTTTAAGCGACAGGACCACCTGCGTCGTGACTACTAGCGGCGTAAGTAAAGCTTTTTACAACCAATACGCTTTGTCTGCCTCTCCATTCACCAGCCCGCCCAAACGACCGAGCAATTTATATATCACCTCAAGTCGGCTCCGGCCGTCTGAGACAGGTGGAAGCAAGGAGTAAGAAATGCACAGGAAAACACATGGTTGCAGCTAGGGAAGCACTTTATGAATGGGAACCTGGAGGTGACAACCGTGTTTGAGCTTCTCCTGCAGGACAGTGATCAGATGTCTGAGTTGGGGTCTCATTATGATAGGAATGTGTGCCCTAAAAGTTTCTCTTGGTCTGCCTAGACTACGGTGCAGTCTCTTTCTTTGGCCTCTAGACAACTGGATGGATGCAGGCTCTTCGCTCTTCTCCTTTTCACAGCAGTGCAGGCCTGGTCCAGCTGCCCAAGGCTCCCCGGACCTGTGCTCTGCACCAGCTCAAGCACATCCTTTCCCAGAGCTTCCATCTTGTGGGCACTCTGCCATACAGTTTAGCCGTCCAGGGACTGAGATAGTCAGAGCATGTAGTATACGGCTTTGCAAAGGTTTCTAGCACACTCACTCTTTACTTTAGGTAGCACAAGAAATATAGACCAAAACCAAACATCTCTCTTACTCCCTGCTTCAATTTCCTTAGCACTCTTATGCATTCCTTTGAGATTTGATGTGTCCTCTGGAGCCTAGGATATCCCCCCTGTACCTGGCACTTCTCCACCTAATCTCTGTCTCCTGTCGCAGTTCCTTTGTTTCTTAGCTGCTCTCAATCAGAAAGGACCCTCTGCTATGAAAACATGGCTCTTTGTTTCTCTCTCTTCTTTTGCCTTCTCCACCCATCGCCCAGCCTAGTTTTTAAAGGCTAGTACTAGCATCTAGTCCCTCCTGGTTTCCCTTTCTAGGCGAATTCCACCACTGCAAACAAAGAGACTTGAGAACAATTGCAGCTAGGATGCAGCCTTCCCACTGAGCTAAGACATTCCCCTGCGGGACAGAGTTGTTGGCACTGGCTTGGGAAAGGTGCAATACCAGGCCTGCTGGCAGAGGCTAGTTCCACATTCACCAAGACCTTCAATAATGTGACAGCCTTGTAAAATGCATCACAAGGCACATGTTGTACATGGATTTTTTCCCCCAAGTCCTTGTCTTGTTCTTGTCAGGAGAGTCAGCAGTTTCTCTGCTACATAATCTGAGGCTTTAAAGGGGAATGGCTACGGGGCACCTTCTCGTGATAAGGTGTGTGCTACAGCATGTATCTCAGCATTTTAGGTACAGTTACAGATGCTCTCACTCTGTCTCAGGCAGGGCCGGACACAGGCATGAGCGAACTGAGCAGCCACCTGCGGCCTGGACAGAAAGGGGGCCCGAAAATGAAAATTTAAAAATTATTGTTATCATTATCTCTGATGAAGGGGGGCTCGATACTAAAAGTTAACCTGGGGCCACCAGGAGTCTAGGTACGGTGCTGGTCTCAGGTGCAATGACACGTATAGTGTTAACATTTTCTTTTTCTGCAGCTCTTTCTCCCTACTAGCAACACTTTTAAATAATGAAAAGCCCACTGAGGCCAAACTCTCTGGGGCTGAACTGGTGGAAAAAGCATCTGAGCTATCAAGCCTATGAAGAGGATGCCCTGCTGCCTCTCCAGAAGAGTATGTGCTGCTTGCTTTTCTGTATTTTCATTTCCTGTGGGGTTAGGGTCTAACCTGCTTCTCAGCGGAGTCCCACGTGCTGCACACGGCAGCAGGGAGTAGTACCAAGCCACTGGCTCCATCATGTGGGGTTTCCCCCTGTGCGTGCAAGTCCCCAGAGCTGCACACGAGCCCTGCGCAATAGAGGGGGGTTGGCCTGGCTCTGCTCCTTGCCACTATGTGTAGCTCCCGGAACTGGCTGGAGCCGTGTGCCGCCTGGCAGCTGCACTTGTACACACCACGAGCACCCCAAGAGCTCAACACCTGTTGCGGCTGTCACCGCTGGCAAGGGTGTGCACCACGGAGGACATGTCGGGAGTCCCCACCCTCCCTCACACCCCACAAATCCCACACACACACACACACCCTGCCCAACCCCCCCAACCCTCCCACATGTACACACACTCACACCCTCAACATACCCTACACCCCCCACACATAGCCACACCCCCTCACAACTCTCCCCACACACCTACCCACCATACACACACACCCCACACACAATATACAAGAGTAGGGCTTTATTTTTGAGCTATTATGCAATCACCTCTATATATAATATGCAAACACACACAAATCAGGACAAAAATATTTTTAAAATACAATTAAAATACATAATAGTAGATGTCTGACTTTTAGTACATGATTTGGTTTTTTTTCTGGTTTCAAGATGGCAGTCCCCTCCAAAAGGAGTAATTTTGGGGGCAAGAGGAAAGACTTCCAGTGGCAAAGGTCAGGGGCTAGGGGGCAGGACTTCTGGTCCCAAAATGTCGACCGGGGCACGATGCACCTGTCAAGGGGCGGGGCTACCCTTGCAGCCCTCGACAGCTCATCAAAGCTCATTAAGCAGCCCTCTAGCCAAAATAATTGCCCACCCCTGGGTTAGACCCTTTCTCTCCACCAGCCCTCTCGGCTTGGTTTTGTTCTGCTCTGTATTTGGCCCTTTTCTTGCTCTTTGCTTTCCACCTTAACTGTTTCTCTCTCCTGTGGTTTGGATGTTGGCCTGTCTTTGTTATTTCCTCCTTTTTCTTTCCTTTCCATCCTCTTAGCTAAGGGTTCCCCTGAGCAGTTGATTGCTGGTTCCAGGTTTCTTAACCCAATGGACCGCATAGCCCCTCCTCTTCTGGATCATCTGATTTGTCAAGGCTGCTTCCAAAATTCTTGCTGCATCTCGAATTTTACATTTCGCTCATAGTTAGAGGTTGACCACAGGGCCTGTGACTTTTAGCCAAGGATTTTTTGCTGCGCTGTAGTGTGAGTCTTTCGCAAATAATGGAATTTGGGAACTTCCTTCTACCTCGCTTGCCTGACTTCTTATCAGTTGAATGCTCTCCATCAAAAATAGGTAAAATGTTACAAGGAAGCAAAGCTCTTCCTGTTTCCTTTGTGTGTAGTTTGGGAGCACGATCCGAAACAATTTCCAGCTGTTTAAAAAAGTGTGGTCAGGTGTTGTTTTTTCCCAACTTCTTCCACCTCTGTGCTTCTCACTTTCTTCCATAACCCTCATGAGAATCATCGCAATATTGGGATGGAGGATATCAGAGTATTTCTAGATTGAATGGAAGCAAGGGATATTGAGTAGCTCATGAAAGAGCATTTCCTTGTAAAATTTCCAGCCCAAGAGTAGAGATTCAAGAAATCCATGCTGTCTGGATAAGCTTCAGGGACACCCACAAACAGGGTGACTTATCCAAACACAAACCCCAGTACTTTTTAAATCTCCCATTACTGCTCTCTCTACCACTCAACACAGAGGCTTTAAAGAAGAACAGATGCAGGACACTTTCTCATGACTAGGTGGGTGCTACGCTATGTATCTCCGTGTCTTAGTTACATTTCCTGATGGCTTCATTCTTTGGAAGGAAAACCTAAAGCTATTATTACTCAGGACTTTGTAATGTATCATCTTGGAAATGGCTCTCTCCTTTTAGTTTACTTAATAAAGCTGTCTAAGGTCATCAGCTAGAAAACATTCAGTGGCAATTACAAGGAAACTGCTTAAAGCCCCCTCCCTGCTAGTGGTATGTAAGAGAGACACAGAATATCTCTTACAACTTATTTTCATAGTCTTTATAAGCTAAAAGCTCCCCCTGGGAGGTGTTAGTGACCATTAAGAACCAATATTTAGATGTAGTAATTTATCCTCCTGCTTTATAGAAACCACAATTAAATGTTTAAAATCTCCAGAAATTTGTAATTGGAGAGCTCCGGCCAGATTTGGGGGGTGGGGAAAATTACTTTAATGCTTAGGGATTTTTTTTGTTTGTTTCTGTTGACTAATATATTCAGTAAACTGCTTGAGTACTGAGGTGACTCACGTTGTGCAGATGGTGAAGTTTCCTCCAGTTAATTGTGTAGGAAGAGATGCTACATACCCTCCTCCAGCTCCATGTCCTGTTTCAATACCAGAGGGGGTGTGTGTAAATCCCTCCTGGAGACCCAGCTGCAGGGATGTTGGGTTTTCCAGACAATGATGTTTTTGGGAAATGTGTTTCACTTTGACCCACAGTGTGCGCGAAGCCAGGACTCATGGAGCTACAAGCCCGTGAAGGACGCAGGCACAGGGAGAGAAAAACTGCTTCTGCAAAAATAAATGATACAGGGATGGGGGTAGCATGGCTGCTTGGAGACATCAGATTGCCACCCAGAGTAGAAGTAGGGCAGGGTGGTCCCCTGGCCCCCCTGGTTGCTTCTGAGGATATATAGGGGTGTGCAGGGCACTATTGACCCATGTGCACAGAGCTGGAGAAATTAAAGGACCCCATGAGACCTCTTTCCCACTCCGGCCTCTCCTATGCATAATCACACAAGACCAGCTAGGATATGGCATGGAAGGATTGACCCAGCTCCATTGAGTTCCACGGGGGATTTTTTGCCATTGGCTTTCGCTGAGAACACAAAACAAGCCCCTAATTTGCTAAAACTGTGAAATGCCTTGGAAGCTGCTATCAGACTGTGGCTTTTGCTGTTTGCTGTCTCTCTTTTGCTTTTCCAGAAAGACGTGGTGCTGCAGAGATTATAGTGAGACCACAGGATCATAGAAAATGAGGGCTGGAAGGGACCTCAGGAGGTCACGTCTAGTCCAACCCCCTGCTCAAAGCAGGACCAGCTCCAACTAGATCATCCCAGCCAAAGCTTTGTCTAGCTGGGTCTTAAACACCTCCAAAGATGGAGAATCCACAACCTCTTGGGTAGCCTGTTCCAGTGCTTTACTACGCTCCCGGTGAGAGAGTTTTTCCTAATATCCAACCTAAACTTCCTTTGCTGCAACTTGAGCCCATTGCTCCTTGTTCTGTCATCTGCCCCCGCAGACAACAGTCCAGCTCCATCCTCTTTCAACTCCCCCCACCCCTAAAGGTACTCGAAGGCTGCTATTAAACCCCACCTCTGCCTTCTTTTTTCCAAACTAAATAAGCCCAGTTCCCAGATCATCCGGATTTTCCCAGCTATTTCATTCCTCTGTAAATTGCCTCCTTTATCCATTCATTGCTCAGACTCATGAATATGTTCCTTCAAGTACTGGAGAATGAATGAAAGCATCTACCTGTGTCCTGACCAGGCTGCAGTAGGTGCCTCATTGGGCATGGTCTTCCTGTGTCTTCCATTGGGGAAGGGATATTGATATCCTCCATCCCAATATTGCGGATTACTCAATATTGAGGGATATTGAGTGGTTCATGAAAGAGCATTTCATGGGTGACATCACATTTGCTGTTGATTGATTTACAGTCATCTTACGTGGGTACCTGATTGGAAGGGGGAGGTTTTAGGTCCATCCCGCCTAGATGATAAAAGCTGGCCCCTCCTAGCAATCCTGACCCCAACATCTGTTCACAGTGATGGTCTTGTAGTGCAAAACCTGGAGATGAGAGGCAAGCTTGTAACTGTGCGAGATGTCATTTTTATCTGCCTTTGTTTGTCTCCTCGCTATAATGCTCAGTAAGAAGATGTAGCTAATAAAACAGCTTCTGAACATAACAATAAACCGTGTTTATTATATGAGAGAGACATTAAAAAAATATCACTCCTACCCAGGAGAGTGATCTAAAGAGACTTAGAAGAATATGAAACGGGGAGGGCATCCAACCAAATACCCATAGTCTACGGGTGGTCTGCTTGCCATGCTGGCTCCCTCCGTCTGGTTCCTGTGAGCAAGAGAAGGGAAAGCTGCACTCTGTCTGGCTAATGAACTCTGACTGTCCAGGAAAGCATTTATTTTTGCAAAAATTATAAAGGATTGAAAGCGGGGGAGGGAAATGTCAATGGAGCCACTTATAGCTGTGCAAAAAAACAAAAAAGTCAGAAAAGTTAGTGCTTACATATGCTGCTTCACTTCCCGCTCCCAGAGCAAAAACATTTATAGGATATTAATCCAAAGTACAGGTGATGGGCCATCACTGCTGTTTTTTTAGAAAAAAATGATGAGTTATTTAACTAAGAGAACAACTACTGTGTATCAGTGACAGCATTATGGCTGTACTGGCTCACAGAGAGCCCCTAAGGGCTGTCAAAGCGAGTCAAGCTGTCAGCCAGCCATGGACAAAAGCATCTCTCCTGTTGATATGTGCACCCATCTGCTACTTACGGGCCAAATGGCATAGCCACCTGCCCCGTGCTCCTGCAGAGCTCTTACAGTGTGCCACGGGGGGCTTGCTGCATTTAGGAACAAGTGCAACGGGGAAGTTTCGCTCCATTAGGAGCAAAGCTCACAGCTAAAACCCACAGCCTGGTTCTTTCCAGAGTAGCAGCCATCTCACTGAGATACACACCTTCCAGCTTCTTCTCATCCTCCTGGTCCCACATCTCTCTCTGTTTCTGAGATGCCCAGGGAGTCAGCTTCAATTAATAATGCCAAACCTGTGACATGGTGGTGAGGACACTGTTCTGGGAAGTCAGAGAGATGTAGGCTCAAACCACCTCTGGGCGAGAGAGGCCTAGCACCCAGGTCTCCTGCTTCCTGGGTGAGAGCCCTGACCACACAGTTGTTGGTGCTAAGGCATGGAAGGGCCCCTTCTTCCAATATCAAATACCTGTTAGTCATGGGATTATTGCCAGCTATGTTTTTGTGATTGAGATGCACATGTTTCCAGAATGGGCACACACATTTAGCCACATACTAGCCTGGACAGTGCCTGGCTGACTGAACACGCTTAATCTGCAGGTGCACATTAATGGTTCTCCCAGGAAGGAGTAGCAGAATTGTTACCTGCAAAGAAGTGCCAGAAGAGCCACTAACATGGCTAGATAGCTGCCTTTGGGAAGCACCGAGGGAAATTGAATTTCACCCTTAGTGTTTCTAGCCCACAGTTCTGAATCTGGGAAATGGGACTATAGTAATAGTTTCTTTCTTTGCCAGATGGCTGTAGGCTGTTTGGGGTAGGGACTGTCTCTTGTGCTGTGTGTCGGGATGCTGCCCAGCGTATAGGAACCAAACCTGGCATAATACTAATACCCAAAGATTGGATGGAGGGAAACGGTCAGGGCTGCTATGTTGACTGGTAGGTGTGATGAAACCCAGCAACAGCAAGATATTCAGAAAGCCTGACACCTGTCACTGGGTTCACATCTGGGATGGACTGTGCAGTGTTGTACTGGATCAGCGTTGCATCCGACACGGGAGTTATGAACAGCACCAAGTCTGGGCTTCGCTCCAAATCATTTGAGCTGTTTTGTGGTGATGTCACACCGTTACTGTTCTTCAAGTGACGCTTTTCGTATACCCCCTACATCTATCTCCCCTTAGCCCTATTGCTAGTAAACACTTGTTTGGGGATCATTGCTGTCTCAATCTGATTTCAGTGGAAGGCCTCTGCTACACATTACTTATATTATGCAATTAAATGGTTAATCAAGCGATAAATTTGGAGAGGCCACACATGCAAAGTAGCTATCAGACAACAGAAATGCCTATCCAGCTAAAAAGAACCAACGAACTATGAAGTTAGCGCTTGAAAATATGTAACAAGTCTATAGCTGGTTTCTACCCAGCTTTAATTTGAACATGTAGCAGGGCCCAAAGTGTTCTGTGTGGCTTTGGGGGTAGAACGAGAATCCAGCATCCCCTTTTGTTGCTGTCGGAGATCTGGCAGAGTGGACAACATCTAAACCCTGTGCACGATCTTCCTGTGTCTTCCATTGGGGGCTGCCAGTGTGATACGTCTTCACGCAGAGATAACACTGGGTTATGAAAGTACGAACAAGTGAGATAACTGCCAAGGCTTCTGGTTATTGCCGCCATGGCTTGTTTCTTGCTGCTGCCTTCAGGGTTCACAATGTATAGGCTTTATTCTACTGAAGTCAAGCACACTGGGCCCATTGACCTCCATAAGAGCGGGTCTTCGTCAGGGCAAAGTTCTGCCAGCATACCTAAGGATGGGAGGGAATCATACCCCACAGCTGACATCACTCTGCTGGCAAAGCTTCTGGTGTGGGAGAGGGCTTCAGCCAGCCTAATGTGTCACTTGTGGAGGTGGTGGAGCTAAGCTGGCAGACCCTGTTAATGCAATGATGGAAACAGGTATTGAAGCATGCAAGGTGCTTTAGTACTTCCTATGATGTGCTGGGCACCTGCAACTAATGAGAATTTCAGTGGAAACTAAAGGTGCCAAGCACCTCCTCTTAGGCCTATAGTTTGCTGTTGCGGTCAGACATGAGCCATGGAAAGCTTGCCAGGTTTGGGAGGGACCTGGGGGCCTTGGAGCTTAGGTGGCGGGGCTCCCAGGCTCGTAGCTGAGAAGCTCAGTAAACAAGGGCAGGAGGCCAGGCAGGTTTCTAAACTAGCATGGCAGGCTTAGCTTCATTGGGAACCTGCCTGCTCGCCATCAGGCCCCCATCCTCCAACTGCTGTTGCTGCGGAAGAAATTGGGGGCTTTGGTAAATGGGTGGTCTTGGATGGAGGCTTTGTGACTGGCTCTACACTCAAGTTCACTCCTAATTAATGGTGGTTCTTCCTTGTGTATCCCCATACAGCCCATCACCTCAGGAGCAAGCTGCTTTGATTAAAAGCACATGTGAGCTAAGCTTCACCTCACCTCTGCCCATTATGGGACCATTACCTTTCTATCCCTACCAATACAACAAACGGGTGCTTATCCATGGTTGCAAGACCCAAGGGAAAGGGTAGCTTTCCCCAAGATGGCCTCAAGATCATGCACACAAAAACTGCAAGATCCTACCCACCCCCTCTCCTGCCCAAAATTAACTTTCAACCAATGCCACCCTCCTCAATACCCACACAAACTGGGACACGGTGGACCATGTCTTGAAGGCCAGTAGATCCAGGCCACTTTGCACTGGGGCTGGACACAAAGGGAAGTTTGTTCAAAAGCTTGGGCCTCGAGCTCTGTAAAGAGCATCCATGGTTTTAAACTGAATGAGCTCCACCTTGAATGCTTGACACCTGGATGGCATAAAAAAGAGACCATCTCCCAGGCGGGAAACAATACAGGTGTTAGTATAAGTTGAACACCGGGGTTGGCTGAAAGAACAGGGCAGAGCTGGTGACAGAGAAAAATAGATAGGGTCTGGGTGTTGGGACTTTGGTTATATTTGTGACCCTGTGTGTCTCTGGAAAAGTTTCTTAACTTGCCTGTGCCTCAGTTTACCTATCTGGGCAGTGGGGATGGCACTTACTTCATCAGACACGCTCTGATGGAAGGTGTTAAGGGACAATAGGTCATTTCTATGAATGCATCCATACCTCCCCGTAACCCCTGGCGTGGGGGTGGAATGAGTTATATATACTCCTTGGAAAAGCTGCCCTGCTCTCTTAGATGGAGAAAGTGCCTGTTAGTTCTCCTTTATGTATTTTTTAATGTGTGCTGATCTTAGACATTATTAAAATCGATTACCTCCTTCATTTATTTCCTCTACAACTGCTTGGGCTCTGGATTCAATTATTTTTCATTTCTTTCTTTTTTTTTTTTTTTTTTTTTTAGAAATGTAGGTTGAGTTGATACAAGAGAAATAATCTCCAATCTGTCTTTCTTAAGGTAGAGAACCAGTCTGTCCGGCTGTTGGCACAAAACAACAATTGTTTTATTGTCAGGGCAAGTAAATAAGAACAAGAAGTCTAAGTATTGGCATGTGTTGGTACTTGGCCAAAAAGGTCTCTAAACAATACATTTTCTATTCATTCCAGAAACCTCATACTCCGTTATTTCTCATTTAATGCAGTTGGCAAATAACCATGTCACCATCTAATTTTGACTATAGTTCAACTTTTTTTTTTCCTGCAAAGCTAATCCTCATTATAGTTGTAAACATGTGTTTCGTTTGGCCTGGTGTTCTTGTGCTAAAGTGACAGAGACAGCTCAGGACTACAGGAGATCTATAGTAACCATTTCATTCATTCTACGACAGGGTTTATACACGTGAAATCAGCCCAGTCACTTATAAAGAGGAATGTTTTTATAGGCCTTCTGCACTCAAGTGGGGACCCATTTCCTGCTCTGAATCTTTCTTCGGAGGGATGGGAAAGATCAGGGACAAAAAAACAAATGCAACAAGGAAACTTCTCGTGAAAGCTGTTCGGATTATGCATGTGGTGGTTTGGAAGGGGGAAGTGTGCGCACGCTCTAATGAATTACCCTGCCCTGATACGAATACGCAAGTCTTGTTTCATCCCATCCCTGTATTTCCCACATTAGTCCTAGCACTGTTGTCAGGCAGTTGTTCCTGTACTGTTACTTTCCTGGAATGTGCTTTAATACCTATCAATCTAGGCCAAGACTTTCAGTAGCGACTGTGTGGCATCCATTGGGGGACACCTTGCAATCTTATTTGGTGGCTGATTTAAAAGGCTTGCCTCTTAAAAAGTAGGCTTCTTTTAAGGGGTCTCAAACTGGCACCCCTCAAATTGCTGTTTGCTTTTGGATGACTGGAATTCATGTGGCCAAATTCATTTCCTATGCAACTTTGCTCAGTCTCAGGGAACGTAGTTCAGGTGTGACTGGCTCTTACTGTGTTTTAGCCAACTGGACAGAAGTTATATGAGAAGGGCAATGACTAGCTATGAGGCTTACATGCTGTGGAAAGGTCCTGACTGTTACCAGGCACTGTGGCTTTTCTTGGATTTGAAGATTGCACCGTAGAGACACAAGAAGCAGTCATACCTTTTTTAAGATAATGGAAGTTTTACCACTTATTTGGCACAGGTTTGGACCTATATTGTCTACCATAGCTTTCTTGACAACTATTCCAAAGGAGTTAGACTACAGATTTAAGCATAGATTCACAGAGGGGCTGACCACAGAGTGACCAGGAGTTGTGAACAAAGGTGGTTCGCTGTGGTAGGGTGCAGTCAGGCAGAAGGTAGGGCAGGGTGACACCTTAGATGAGCAAGCATGTGTCTGTTGCAGCATCTCGAAGCAGCTTGAGAAGCCGCAGGAGGCATGCTAGGAACGAAAAAATGTTCCCCATGCTGCATATGTGCAGTGCAGACAAATGTGAAGTTTGATACTGGGAAATCCTGGTTTCAAAACAAAACCCATATGGGAACAAAGCGGTGTAGGGTGTGCTTCTGGAGCATGCCTTGAAGCAGCCGGAGGCTGGGTTCTCCAAAGAGATGATCTAGTGCAGGGGTCAGCAACCCCTGGCACGTGTGCTGAGCATGGCACGCAAGGCCATTTTGCTCAGCACACCACTGCCAGCCCAAGCTCTAAGCAGCTGCTGCCAGCCACGAAGCCCAGGCTGCTCCCAGCGGGCGCCTGGGAGGCTGCAAGCCCTGCTGCAAGCAGACCAGGCTCCATGGGCTGGCTGGGAGGCTGCAAACAGCTGCTCCAGGCTCTGGCACATCGGCACTCTGGCACCTTCCAAGGTAGACATTGTAGTTTTTTCGGCACTTTGGCCAAAAAATGTTGCCCACCCTTCTCTAGTGTCTGGCCACAGCATCTTTATGCCTGCTGCATGCCCTGCTGCTCCAGCACACTGCCTCAGCATGCTGGAGCAAATAGAAGTGGGGCAAGGCTGCAGCAGTGGTGCAGACCCAGGCTCTGTCCCTGGTAAGCAGGGACATGGAGGTGGGGGGCACCGTGTGTATGGGTGGCGGGAACTAAGGGTGGAGGGACTATGGGGGTGGGAGGGACTGTGTAGGAGGGATGGATCCCCTGCCTGCCCCCTGCATGGTGCACAGCTCCCCCCTCCACAGCAGCAGCTGGCAGTGGACTGTTGGGGCGCTTGTGGCCCACTGCTGGCAGAGACCCTTGGCAGTGCGTGGTGCTGCCTGAGACCCAGGGGCTCCATGTAGCACATGGCTCCAGCCTGGCCTCCTGGTGCGCACCTTCAGGCAGGACCAAGCTAGTTTTTGCTGCCACCCAGGGCTCCTGACACTGCAGGCAGGAGCCATGCGCCATCGGGCCAGGCTTGCTCCTGCTTCCATGTGCCCTGTGCCCTGCCTACACACGGCCCCATCCACCCTCAGTCCTCCCCACCCTCATACAGTCCCCCGCAGCCACAATCCACCCACAAACCCTACCCCCACAAACCCCCCACTCCCAACCTCATACACACCCACAAACCCCACAACCCCCCACAATCCACCCACAAACCCTACAGCCCCCATAAACCTCACCCCCTCAAACCTTACACCCACTCATAAACCCCCCACATCCCTCCACAAACACACTAACACCCCTTTCCCCCCAAACCCCACACCTTCCCCACAAATCTCACACCCTGTGTGCCCAGCCGCCAGATGGGACAGACCTGCTGGGGGGGAGCTGTGGCTTCAGGGGCGACTGTCAGACTGCAGCCCTGCCCCAGGCCCAGACCAGTGCTGGGACATACAGCCCTGGCCTGGGGGGGCTCCTAACCCCAGGAACCACTCAGAGGGGTATGATAGGCTGTAGGGAGGGATGGAGGTGGCAGCAGGGGTGTTTTCAAGAGAGAGAGATGGGGGTCAGGGATAGGGGCTCACTCTGGGTAGGAGAGGCCACCAGAGCTGGGCTTTGAGCCCCACTAGAGAATCCTGTGCAGGGGGAGACCAGCTTGGAAGGGAAGGGGCTTGCCCAGCCCAGTCCCTGAGCCCCAGTTGAGGGCTTCCCAGGAATGGCATGGGGATTGCTGGGGCCTGGGCACAGGTGCAGGGAGCAGGAGCAGCAAGCCCTGGTGCGGCTCAGAGCCACAAAGCAGCAGGTGGGACAGCTGCAGCTGGGAGGGAACAGGTGGGGGCAGGCAGGGGCTGTGGGTCTGGAGTGAGGGGCAAAGGCAGGGGCAGCGCACTGACAGCCCAGTGCTGCTCAGTGCCCCACGTCCTGGTGAGCAAAGGGGGCAGGGGCAGCTCCGATTTTTCTATGTTAAAAAAACCAAGAGCAAATGCCAAAGTGTATAGATATTTAGAATTCATTATATTACGATGATAGAGGCACTGGTAGGCTTCCAAATTGCTTTAAAATTGTAAATATATCAATGAAATATTGCTCAACTGATCTCTCTTTATGTAGAGTGGCGTTTCATTTTAATCAGGGAAGAACACAGATTTTGGGGTATTTTAATGAGAGAACTGGGTTTTTTTTAATCAGAGTCTGCAATTTTTAAACAGGGAACACCAGGATCCCTGCTGGTGAAGCAAGTCATGGGATCCAGGCAGTTCAAAGTGGGCTGCTGCAGTTAGCACATCCCCAGATGGCAGAGTGGGGACACCAAAAGACATGACAACAGTACCGCACCAAGTGCCACAACACACTAGCAGCTGGCCTAGAGGTGTAGGCAGCTCTGCTGCAGTGCCTAGACCATAGCCCAGATAGCCATGCAGTTCCCATCTGGGTCTGGCAGGCATGCAGCCATGGGGCCAAGGGGGTGGATGTTGTTGCAGGTGGCGGCAGGCCACAGCCAGGTAGCAGCCCAGACTGCTGCAGTGGCTAGAGAGGGCAAGGGCCACTCTGGATTAGGGCTGCTTCTGGCACAGGGGGGTAGAGTCCCCATATATCAAGTGGGCGAGCCTCAGAGGCTCCTGAGGGCAAGTAGCCTTGAGCTGCTCGCCAGGGCACCTTTTTACACTGCTGGGGCCAGCACAGGCTGAAGATCCAGGAGGAGCTGGGCAGGGTCAGTTTGTCCCAAGTGGTATAATTTGCCCCACACCAAATTGCATGTTCAGGCACATGCACAAATCTCTGGCACAAATTTGTGCCGCTGCTATTTGAGCTGCTGCAAGTGCACGTGCCTGCATGTGTGAACATAATCTGAAGGCACATCTACATGTGCATTAATGCCCCCCAGTTACCATGCATTTAGTTTTAGTCCTTGCTCAAGGAAGTACTAACTGAATACGCAGTAACTAGGCTTACTGCGCAGTAGTGCCAGCGCACAGTTATTTTGTGACGCTTACTGCACATTAGCCTAATAACACCGCGCAGTAGGCTATTAGTACGGTTTTTAACTGCTACGCACCGTTATTAGGCTAATGCACAGTAAGCGTCTCGTGTAGACATCCCCACTGAGAGGGAGAAGCTAAGATCTCAGCTCCTGTTCGAGATGAAGTGAAGAGTTGCTGTACTGTGCAGCAGGAGTACAGGCAGGCTCTGGATTGTTGGCAGACACATGGATAGTTGGATAGTTCTACGGGGCTACTCAACTAGGAGATGCCTAGGAGTTAGCCAACCAGTTTGATGTTCTTGTTTCTTTTTCAACAGACATCACTTTTTTTTCTTGCTGTCTGCTATGGTGTCAAATTCTAGCTCCCAGAAGTTTGGAGCAGCCCTTTTTCTCTTCAGTTCCCACAGGGTTTAAAATACAAAACCTGCCAGAACTCTGAAAAGATAACTCCATCCATTTTACCATTCTCCGTTCATCTGGTTTAGAAGCCAGATTTATACCTAGCAGAGTCATTGGGGTAAATCTGTCCTTGTTTGCACTAGTATTTCACTTCTTCCAGCCACGTTGGAAGGAATCATCCTTGTCATCTGCTTTGAGCTGTGTCTATATTAGAAAATTTCCTGCTGGGCGCCTTGACGTGGAAGCTAAAATCCTTTGTGGCCATCTACACCAGCCATTCGATTGCCCCGCTGGTAAAGTTACAGTGGGAAATTTGATGAAAAAATCCCAAGCAGACACAGCCATTCTGCCTTCATCTTAATTGCTTTGATTGGTGTGGGTAACACACATTTAACAGCTGGCAGTATGGTTAGGGTTTGTCTGTTGTAAAAGAAAAATAGAGTTTACCACAAAGCGTTTTCCTGTATTAAAGTACACAACTGGGCCACAAGCATTTTTCTGTGTTCGCATACACCATTGAGTCACAAATTGTCTTCCTGTCTTTTAATAAGTTTCAAATTCAATCCACACATCTCTAATCATTGTAACTCCATTATCCTTTCTCTCGTTTGCTATTTTCTCAGCAAGTAGTGGCAAACCCCAGGCCTTTTACCAAACATATGGTCGATATCTTTATAGAGGAAGAAAAGAACATTTTTTTTTTTAAATTAACATTTCTTTTGGTTGCTGCTTTATGTAAATCTAATTCATCTGCAAAAACCAACTCTCAAAGAGGTCTCTGACTGGCAGTATTTTGAACCCAGACTTAATTTCAAGGAGAGCTAGGATGATCTGGATTAGAACTTGCCATTATGGAGTCCACATGAGCTTGGAGTGTGAATAGCACAGCTGAACTGTGCTTTGCTGTTTCCCAATCTCTAACGATAGTCAGGTCATTAGACCCACATAGCTCACATCCATTTCCAGATAAATGTCTGCTCATCCAAACCTTTAAAATGCATCTGAGGAATGTACAATGCTCACAGGAAAGCAGGAATCTGCTAGCACCTCTATTGTTATCTGTCAATATATTGCCTCCAAACCACACTTTATGAACATTACTTGGCTCAAAAAATGTGTTGCAATCTGGACTGGTAATGGGGAAATAGAGCCTTACACCTCTGGGTTCCTGGATCAAGGCCAAGTCAAGTTGGCAGCGAAGTGAAGTTGTTACTCCCTGTTGGCTTTAAGTGTCCATATTGCAATATTCAATGTTGCTCTTTGCACTAATTGGTATGATTATTGGTCATCTCGGAAGAGAAGCTGAGGTTTGAATGAGCCCTAGACACGGTGGGTTTGTCTAGACTGCACTCTGTAGTGTAGGCTGGAGATACCTAAGAAGATTTCAAAGTAAATTAATCTCTGTGGAGTTTCATGCTTCTGCAGCGATCCTGTTCCCTGTGCCTGGGCAGTGTGAAGTATAGACGTACTCAGAGGCAAGATATGGTCCTGTTAAGTTGCAGCTGAGCTAGATGGGCTGTGTGGTGTGTCAGAAATGGGCACAACTGCTGCCTGTGCACTAGAGAGAAATACATGATGTCAGACACTTTGGTTCTCAACATCGCCTTTCCATGAGCGCTAAATCTGCTTGCGAACCTAAAGGGGAAAAGTATACTCTTTAAAGCTAATGGAGGGATATTTTAAAACTGAGTTTAATTTTAAATCAGTGGGGTCATGTTTTCAGGGAACATGTGTGATCCTGTGCATGCCACTGCTTCAAGGTAGACCTGTATCACATCCCCAGCGGCATGAGCAGGCCTCCCACACCTGTTCTGGTGCCATCCCTGTGTTTGGTCTTGAGACCTCTGCCTCTAATGGGCTTTAGAGCAGCTGCATAGGCGCCACAGAGTGGCTTCGCCCATGCATTTCCAGTTTCGGTGGAACGTGGTTCAGAGCGGGACCCCCCAGCGGCACTGGGGATGGGGTGTAGACAGACTGTTAATGTGTCACAGAGGGCTTTGATATCTTTAGGTGGAGCTAAATCTTTGGCCCAGTGAAACATTTAAGGCATGGGCAAAAGAGCAATTCCCCACTGTAACTCATAGCTCTTTGCAGCAAGCGCTATGACTTGCAACAATTCCCGGACCCAACAGAAGTTCTCTGCTGCATCCTGGGGGTTGAATAATCCAGCCGCTGGCTGCCAGCCTGCAGCCAGTGCCCCCTAGTAACACCCCTGCTCCCCCCTCCTCTCTCCCAGCCCCAGCCTGGTTTCAGAATAGGAGGGGGAGAGCGTGCAGAGGGAGCTCGTTCTAAGGCTTCCCCAACCAGTGCTGGAGGGTGGGGCAGGTGGGGTGGAGCCGGCCCACCTCAGGGAAGCTCCAATCCCCCCGCCTCACCCACCAGCGCTGACTGAAAACACCCCAGACCAAACTCCCTCCACTGCAGCGGAGACACAAGTTACTACAGGCGCTCTGTTTTGGAGGGTTCAGGTTTTTGCAGGATCGGGCCCTTTAAAGCTCTCTGCAGCTGTGCACTTCTGTTTGGTCACAGCTGTAGAGTGCTTTCAGGGGCCAGATTGGGCAAAAATTGTTACTTCTGTCTGCACCTTTAGTGCTTGTGTTCCCACGTCGTACCCTGGCTCTGTTACGGCCTGTGAGCAGGTCCTTTATCCTGCTGTCTTTTGTGAGTCAGGTAGCTCTGCTCCTTGTTCCTCAGGCAGCTCGATTCCCACCAAACACAGCATGCTCTGGATGCCTAACTGAGAGAATAGCTGTAATGAGAACTACTAGGCCTATAACATATTCCACAAGTGACCTTACTTTTCATTGAATCGAGGGTGACCCTTGATCCCCTTGATTAATACTTTAAAGCTTTTACAGCCCCCCTGCATCGCTTGTATATTTGTTATGCTGTTTCCTGTATAACATTTATTGTTCTCCAATGAACATAACATGTTTTCTCTGTGCATATTTCATCTCAGGTCTTTTTGCCGTTAACTGTGGTCATTGTTTTGTTTGCATATTTAGAGACTTATTTTTTAATATAAAGTTTCAACACGTTTGATCAAGTGGGAAAGGAGGGCCAGACCTCTCTCTCTCGGCTTGAATCCATCCGATTCTCATCTGAATGGGCCAGTTTCAAAGAGTGGCATTTTCTTGGCTGCTTGGCGGATGTACGTTCACCATGATCTAGCTGCTGTGCTAGTAGCCATTTAAATGTCCTTTATCAGCAGGCAGCAAAGATCTCAAGACCTCCACGTTCAAAGCCAGCGAGAGCGCCGTTCTCCATTTTCAGTTTCTTTCTTTCTTCCTTTTTTTTTTTCCCAGGAATGCTTGCAAGGAACAGTGCTCCACAGTCAAGGCTTTTGGTAATCAAGAGCTGACATTGGCACTGCTTTTAAAATCACTCATGCTTTACAGGTGTCCAGCTTCCAAACTACTTAGGGCACAAGGGGAAATGTAAACATTGTTCTGTTATTCAACCTACTACACAAGAGCATTGAATTGAACACGGCTCCAGGTACCCCCATGTTCCGTTTTTACCTAGATCAGACGCTGATATCCTTCCCCGGTGATACCCTATCTGCCAGGCTTGTTTTCAGCATAACAATTGGCCACTGTAAATGTGAGTTAGGCTTCTTCATGCCTAGCCTGCTTAGGGCTTATTTCAGGAACTTCTCAGTGCCTTTCTCAGGATTTCAGCCTCGAGGATATGTTTTTACAATACGTTCCGATTAATGCCTTTGCTTAGACAGAGCATGTGTATTCAGCCTCTGCAATTTCACAGCCTATCTTTGCTTTATCGTAATGAACTGAAATGGAGTTGAGGTTTTGAATACCCTTTGTGAGGGGGCTCTTGCCATGTTGGGGACCAACAGACTGATGTGCAGCGTGCATTAAATGTATTTTTGTCTGCATTTTCTAGGCAAATCGTTCAGAGGATAGGTTTTATCTGAAAGCCGTGATCTCTGAAATCAAAAAGCCTGCAAAGAGCCTCAGCCGGGTTACGGCAGCTGTACCCCTGCTGTGGTCAGTGAGAACAAAAATGCCTGGTTTTGCTTTGTTTGAAGGAAAAGCTAAGCAAGAAAGGTAGTTCATTCATCTTTCCAGCATGCCGATTGTAATTCCACCTGCTATGAAAATGAGTTGATAGTCACACCAACTACAAGTAAGAATTGGCCTTTTAATTTCTGCTTGCTTGGATATAGCTAAGAACTGGGATTTGACTTTGCAAGAGATCGCAGCACCATAAGCAAGCAGGAGCTAGGCATGAATTTCAGTCTCAACACTTATTATTTAAAGCACACATGGTAGTAAATGCACCACAGTCCAAGGAGGGGAGATTTCTTGCAGCCAGTGAAGATCTGGGTTTTAAATTGAGCTGAACATATTTTGCGTGTTTGAGTTATATTTTGCTTGAAGCTAAGTTGTTCTGTGTGTCTGTTGTGTGTAGATGAAATGGGGCCCTAAATTGAAGTGGTGGGTTTTTAAACCCACCACTTCAGTTTAAGGACCTTTAAACCGCGTGTTGTGGACACACCCCACGCTTACCTGCCTCTCCGGCAGCAGGGAGGGGAGAGCGAGCTGCTGGCAGGTGGAGCGGTCCCTGGGCTGCAGCAGGGGGCTGGTGCTTCCCTCTGTAGCAGCCCCCTCCCAGGCAGCACCCACCCACAGGCACCCGGCTCAGGCAGTCCCAGGAAGCACCGCAGCCATGGAGGGAAGCACCAGGCCCCTGCACAGCACAGGCAGGCAGGCAGGCTCAGTGGGGGGGGGGGAAAAAATCAGGCTTGATGCTTTTTTTGTGTGGGGGCCGCCT
>NW_005841946.1:1070819-1075510 GCF_000455745.1 Alligator sinensis
TGTGTGTAGATGAAAGGGGGCCCTAAATTGAAGTGGTGGGTTTTTAAACCCACCACTTCAGTTTAAGGACCTTTAAACCGCGTGTTGTGGACACACCCCACGCTTACCTGCCTCTCCGGCAGCAGGGAGGGGAGAGCGAGCTGCTGGCAGGTGGAGCGGTCCCTGGGCTGCAGCAGGGGGCTGGTGCTTCCCTCTGTAGCAGCCCCCTCCCAGGCAGCACCCACCCACAGGCACCCGGCTCAGGCAGTCCCAGGAAGCACCGCAGCCATGGAGGGAAGCACCAGGCCCCTGCACAGCACAGGCAGGCAGGCAGGCTCAGTGGGGGTGGGGAAAAAAATCAGGCTTGATGCTTTTCTTGTGTGGAGCCTGCCTTCCCAGGCTGCTGCCAGGCTGCCTGCCTGGGCTTCCTGCAGAGCCGTGGAGCTGCATGGAGCCCGGTGCTTCACTCTGCGGCTGTAGAGCTGCAAACTAAAGCTCCTCGGAGGAGTTTTAGTTTCTCGGGGGAGTTTTAGTTTGCTGCGCCCCAAGTCATTTAAGGCGCATTACACCACCGAATTTCCTACGGCAGCTGGAATCAATGAGCAATACACCGCCGATGCCTGCAAACACCAACACCATGAAAGCAGTACAGAAGCATTTAGCCCACTTTAAAGTGTTGTGCACATATGCCCCTCACTTAGTGTACACACGGCCGCATTTCCATGCTTGTTTTTATGGTATTCCTTCAGTAGGAGCAAGGTGGGAAGTGTAGGTATGTAAAGTATGTGTCCTGTCCACCTCTTACAGCTCAGGCAAGGAGAAGATAGTAAGTAGCCTGCTATTTCTGCCAGCTAATAGAGGGTGCAGGGATGGCCGCAGGCCAATTAACATTGGTGATCTTTCCTACCTGAGACAATGCACTTTTTCCTTTTGTGGGCAGAAAATAGGTCTGTTGCTCTCCTTTTGCCCCCTCCAGGAAGCCATGTCTCCTGGTCTTTGTGCTCCGTCTGAAGAGGTTTGCTCCCTTCTCTTTACCTTTGGCCCTGTATCAGGAAATTTAAAAAATTTCCTTTTCATTCATTGAATCCCATTGTTCCTTGTAATTACTATAAATTAAACTCACACTGGGGGGAAACCCCCCCACAGCTAATAAACTGAAGAAACTGCCAACTTTATATGGTAACGTCAGCGGTCTGGAGGATTGTTTCCTGTAGGTCTGTCCCTGGGTTGTAGTGATTATCGTAGGATCGGACCAGAAGGCACGGTGTTTCCTGTCAACCATTTAAACACGAGTTCAACTTGCCAGGAATGCTATTAATACGCAGGGTCCTGTTAAATGCTTAACTTCGGCGTGGAGAGAAGTTACCCCTGCCCCTGTTCAGGCATTGAACGTTCACCATTTCTCTGGGCTTTAAAAATGGGTTGCACCCCAGCCGCGTGTCTCGCTTCCCCTGGGATGTTCCCTTTCACTGACAGCCATGCCAGCGAGACGATGTGGCAGGGCTGCTCGCTGGGCCCGTTGAATGCCCCGGAGATCAGGACAGGGACATCCCTCCTAGCTGCTTCCCTTGCAAATGGATTCGACTCGTGCATTTTGAAGAACGGTCCACGCTCGCCATCGATGGCAAGGCAGCGCCTTTGGGAATGATGCGCTCAGAGCATTAGGAAGAGCGTGGGAGTCATAAGAAGCATGTGGCAGGAGAGGCAGGCTGTGTGCGCCCGGCGCGGCCCCACTCATAAAGGCCTGCTGGTTTCCTTTTTAACTGGGCTGAGGCCAGGCATTCCAGACTGGCATTGTTTTTCTCCTACATTATAAAGGAAACATTACTGTTTGCTAGTTATGGAAGTGCGTGCTGGAGCCAAAGGTTACCAGGGTGAGGTGATATTTTTGCATTCCTAATAACGTCTTAGTTGGGTTCCCCCCCCCGCAAATTAAATTCTTGCAACATGAGGATTTAATCCCTCTCGCTGTATTTATGCTGCAGAAAAATTCACCGGGCGAGTTATTTGTTGTGCTGAAAAGTTGGCTCGGTGACACGGGCAGTCACGTTCTTCCCATTGCCAGGGGAAGGGCTTTGGGATTTGACCCTGACTCCAGGTTGGCATCGGGGTGGAGAACCGCTGGCGCTCAAATCCCCTGGGTCATTCTTATTCGTTTTGATAGAGAGCAGTGGGAATGCTGTGAGAGTCCTGACAATGCTGGGTCCAGCTCTTGAAAAAAAACCCCCAAAAGCCCAAAATAAAAACAATCTTTGGAGATTTCAGCCATAGCTGGAGCAGGAAGAGGTGGTCTCTTGTGTGCACCAAGGTTTCTCACGTGGACTGTGTCAGGTTGGAGCGACAGACCGAACATCGAACCCCACCGCGTGGAAAGGGGCTTGGATGACAGCCGTGTGATGGGAAGCCTAGGAAAGAAGGAGTTAAGAGCAAGGCAGGCTCGCGCAGGTGTTTCAGGGAGGGGTGAGGAAGGCAGCAGAAGCAGCTGCAGGCAAAGCCCGCCGTGGGCCCATGTAGGGATCCCTGAGCAAACAAACAGGCCTGAGCATTTGAACGTCTGTTTTTCTGTGACCGGGAGAGGAAGTTTTCCCTGGAAAGGGGAAATTAACTGTCTGAGCCCGCATTTCTTGGAGATGAGCTGTTTCCTCGGCCTACGAGCAGATAAATCAGGCAGGGTCTTGATCCATCTTCCCGGATGTCTGCCGGTGATTTCCAGGTCTGATTCTCAGCTGAGAATCTGTCCCACAGGATGTGGAAAGTGGCTGGAGCTGTAAGGTGTCTCCCGGCTGCCACAGGACACGCGTATCAGCCTTCACCTAACTTCCGGCAGTATTGCTCTGGTAAAGGACAGCCATTTAGGGTCTAATGTCAAGGTCTTTTAGGCAGCTCCAGGGCCAGATTAACCCTTTAGTGAGCCATAGGCAAACAAACTCATGGGGCCCGGGCAGGTTGAGACCCCCCTCCACACCCCGGCTCTGCCATGCCATGCACGGGGAGCGGGGCTCCGAGCCACTCCTAGGAAACAGCCGCCACGACGGAGAGGCTGGCGGAGGGAAGGAGAAGGGAGGTGGACGGGGCCATTTGCACTGCCACCGCGGAGGGAAGGACTGGGCCCCCCCTGCAGCTCAGGGCCCTAGATACGTGACTATGCATTAATTCAGCCCTGGGCAGCACATTTCCCAAAGAAGTCAGTGAGAGTCAGTGCCTGGTTGAAAATCTGGGTCTTGGATGATTATGCTGGGACACTGTAGTATTTCCTAGTCTAAATCAGCGGTGCTCCTCCTGCACTGGCAGGTCAAGGCTCGGGAAGCCTCAAGCAGCACTCTTCTCTGGTGGGGAGTTGAAAGAGTCTCTTGAGCTCAGGATGTTTGTGTGCCTCGGGGCAAAGCGTGAAATGTAGGCCTCAAGCCAACAGTGCAATGAAGATGAGCCCTTTGTGGTCGCTGCTTTGCTTTGTTTTGTTTTTTTCTATTGGCAGGAGATTTCTGCAGGAGAAGGAGGGAAGCAGCTGAGGATGGGGACCTAAGCAATTTAGGTAAGCGGGCTTTAAGTGCACTTCACTTCCAGGACCTCTACTCTAGAGCAGTGATTCTCAACTAGGGCCCCAGGAGATCCTTTTAAGTGTGCTGCTGCACACTGACACATGACTCACAGCCCTAACTATGTGTGGCTTGCAAGGGGCCAGCATGTAGGTCCCTGCAGCCACCTCTTCTGCCACGCAGCAGGGCAGGGGCTACCTGCCACCAGCACTGCCCTCACAGCAGTCCTTCCCCTTAGACCCAGGCTCAGCTCCTACGCCAGCTGAGACCCCTGGGCTCTACAGCCCTGCCAGTCTCTTGCTATAGTCCTTCTTGGCCTTCGGCCCCTCCTGAGCCCTGGCCCCATGCCTAGGCTAGTGAGACCTACAGGCACCCTGGTGCTACCTCCACCCCAAGCCCTCTGCTTTTTTTCTGAGCCCTCTAGCCCCTGCTGTCTCTCTAAGCCCTCTACCCCTGGGCCAGCTAAGACCCCTTCTATGCCCCTAGTCTCTTCCACAAACCACCAGAGTTGCTTACCCCAGCTCAGATGTTAACCCATGAATGATGTGTGCCCCTGGCAGCTGGGGGGGCATGGCAGTGGTGGGAGTGCGACAGCAGAAGCGTGGCGGCGGTAAGCGGGGAGCTCCCGCAGGCACTGTCAGCGGTGGGGCGGGCAGGGGGGGTGGCGAGCACCGCCCAGGGGTCAGCGACCACCCACAGATGCCGCCGGCAGCGTCAGCAGCAGCCAGCGGGAATCGCTGACTGCCCGCAGACACCACTGGTGGTATCAGCAGCGGGAAAGGGTGGGGGTGGCGAGTGGTGACCACCCGCAGGCGCCGCTGACACTGTCCTGTGGTGGTTTTTTGTAGGCTGCACCACCACACTCATGGGGTACTCGTGCACCCATGGGCACCCCCTACGTGTCGCCCCTGTGTTATCCAGTAGAGCCGTGTGAAGCTTCAGGTGGTGATTCTATTTGGAGGAGATACGGTCCGATTTGGTGGCCAAATCTCCAAATACAAATTGAATCAGGGGACCATTAAAAAAGTCTGAACTGATTCGAAGCTCTCCGAATCCTTGGAAAAGATTCGGAGAGCTTTGCTGAACTGGACAATCCCCAGTGGCTGCAGCAGGGACCTGGAGCCGGACTTGGAGCTGGTAAGTAGGGGGCAGGTGAGGGGGGACTGGAGGAGGGGG
>NW_005841946.1:1075548-1075876 GCF_000455745.1 Alligator sinensis
GGGGGCTCTGTGACAAGGTCTCCGCCCCCCCCTTGCTCCCCAAGCCCCCCACCATGGCTGCCCCACCTGCCCCAGCTCTGGCCCTTTAAGGAAAATAAAACCAAAAAAACCCCCGGGACTCATCAGTTCCTGCAGTGGCCTTGGGGCTTCGGGAGGCTCATGGAAGAGCCCCCCACATGGCGTGGGGCAGTGGGGGGCAGTAGGATCACCCCCCACCAGGCAGGAACCGATGAGTTCAGGGGTTTGGGGTTTTTTTCCTTAAAGGGTTGGAGCTGGGGTGGGCAGGGCAGCTATGGCGGGGGTGGGGCTGGGGGGGGGGGGGGGGGGG